>NC_139721.1:60086655-60251103 GCF_964211835.1 Anser anser
ATCAACAGATTTGGTTTGGGGCAAAAAAAGGACAAGTAACGGCTTGAAGACTGTTCAGTTTTTCTCTCTTTGCTGCCTGTAATCAGTCCAGTCTGGAAAAAAAAAAATTGTTTTGTCTCTGTCACAGTCCATCAAGATTCAGCTGCAGAGTGTCAAATCACTCATCCATACAATAAGAGGAAAGATTATTTTATATCTCTTAGATAAATAATATCTCCAAATTTATTTCCAGGTTGATCTTCCCTTCACACTGTGTTATTAGGACTTGCTTCCTGCCAGGCTGCACATGAGACAAACTCCTCTGATGAAAGTCAGGGATATAACTTCAGCCCTGAGACTTCACTGAAGAGCCATGAGGGTGAAGAGAAAAGCAGAGAGATGGTTCGAATGGGATTGTAACTATTTTGATATTTGATATTGCTACTTGGCAATGGGGAAAGGGACACTGTGTACATGCTTTGGGATGCGCAATCTGCATTTCATATTTTCGCATGACATTCCCATACTAGATCCTATAGGCATGCTATGATGCAAGACTATATAGCCCTTACTACCTGTAATTCCCACAGAAATCAATTAAAGGTAAGGATGGATGACAAGATAAAGATTGTGCCACTGGGTATTATTTGTATGGGGATAAAATCTGAGATTCATTTGGATAAAACAAATGAGAATTTGAAGAATCCTGGACATTGAGAAAAATTGAAAGAATATGAGTGTGATTTCTCTCAAATATTTACATTGTTAGCTGTTTGGAGACAAAACAGCAGGGCAGCTTTTATAAATCTTTTCACTTTGTCAAGTTGTGAATGAAAGCTGGAAATATAGATAGGGCATTTTCCTCTTAAATTTTGAGCTAATTAGCAAAGGTATTGGAGTCAAGTTTGTGTGTTTGTTTGCTTATTTTAGTAACGTTTTTTCAATGAGAGAGAGGCACAAAAAAAAAAGAATTTAGTACTCCTTAGTGAATAAAAGTTTTTGGAGACAAAATGAAATGTATAGATCCCTTTACATTTTAATATCCAGATATGGGAAGCTGAGCCTAGCAACAGAAATGTGAGGTGAAATTCCTAAACCGATACTTAAGGCATTTCTGTGTTATAATTGTGGCTAAAGAATTTAAGTGATGAATATGGCTACTTTCACATGGATAGTCACTACGTTTCTTTTGGTTTGTTTGCTTGGTTTTGTTTTAAAGAAGACATTAAACACACTACATTCATAAAGAAGGAGCTACAAAAATGTGCAATATTTTAAACACATACATTAAACTCTTTCCATGATGAAGATCTTCACAACATTTTGTGGCATTTCCTGTGACGATAAAATAGTTTTCTGGAAGATACGGGATTCATGCCTTACTCTTTAATGCTGTTACTAAAGATAAATAAACTGAATTAAATGAGGATGTGTAAGTCTTATGTTTTATTCTATTGAAAATTCTCTTAATAAATAAATAAATAAATAAATAAATAAATAAATAAGATAAAATTAGATAGACTGCAAGGCCTGGGCTGATATGGGTTGCTTGTTTAGCTTTTATTTTTGCATAATGCAAAAATAAAACAGAACATAACCCTATGCATTCTTGTATGAGATATCTTTTGATACTGCTTGGTTTTCATGCTCTTAGCAATTATAGATTAATGGGAAGGTATCCATTATAATTCAAGGAGAAGGAAAATCTAGCAGAAACCTTGCTCTTTTCTTCCATGTACTTTCTTGAAGGCCATGGGTCAGGCTAATTTTTGTGCTCCTTCACATGCTCTGAATCCTACTGGAATGGGAAATGGAAGTTCTGAAGTATGAGAAACTATGTTCTCATTGTCCATACTGTTTTTGATTATTAATTTGCTGTTAATATGCACCTAGCTTCCCATCAGTCTCACATTTCAAATGAGCCCAGGTTTAAACATTCACATCAAGAGCTTTGATCTGTGATTCATATGGTAGAAATCAGCCACATAATTCTAAAGGTTTCTGAGTTTGGTTTTCTAGGATTACAAATGTAAAGCTTCAAAATAGTTGCTCTCTTTTTCCTATTCCCTACAATCTACACTGAGGACTGTAAGTAAATTCAGAATTTTGTTTCTTATCTGATCCCAAAAATCAAAGCCTCTAAGTGTGAGTCGATCATGGAAAACAAAGTTTGTTACAGGTAAATTTATTGTTAGTTGTTTGAGGTAGATATCTTCAACTAGTCATGCATTTCTGTTGCACAGTTTTGCTGTTGTTGTTGTTGTGCAAGTATAATGCAATACATGGATCATCACTGATTACACTTTACTTTGGAAAGTGCTGTTTAATGTAATCCTGGATTTAAAGAGCAGTAGAAAAACTTAGATAACATAGATAATCTACATTAAAATGTTCATAATTGTTAAGAAACAGAAATGTTGGTTTTATTTATATTATTGATAAAGTCAACAGTAGCAAGATGATTTATTTTTTATTATTCATTCATTTATTTATTTATTTTTTTATTTATTTTTACAATAGGTAATATTAATGCTTTCCCAAGGGAACATAAAGACTTAAAGTAACTGAAATAAAAACCTTTGGATGATGAATGATACTACATTTAGCTGCTGCAGCTGGAAAATCACTACTTTCATCTGTGATGAAAGCCAAATACAGCCAAAATGGTGGAATGGACAGTGTGCCTGCTTTTTAATACTAAAGCCTAACCTGTCTTCCAGAGGTTCCTCTCTCTGAGAGCCTAGGAATAGTGTCACAAAACAAAGCTTTTTATCACCTTGACTTACTTTTAAGGAGAAAATTTATATTGAAGTGTATGATCTAAATCCATGCAAGATAAGAGAAACAGAGTTATCTTTATATGCAAGTTTAAACACACATAAGTTTAATAGTTGAGATGCAGATAGATGCATGTCAGCTAGCTCAGGGATTCATGAAGAAAAATGCTGAAATGAAAAAGCATGAAACCCTTATTAAAACAAATGGAGGAGAATCAGTAGATGACAACATCCAGGATCTGCTTGCACTGTTGAGCACAGGAGGCTGACCCTTTCCCACCCCAAATTTGCAACTGTCTGTACAGAAAAGATCACTGGGTGTAGCAAGATAATGTTAAACTTATTAACACTGACCTCATAGCTTGCTGGTCCTAGCCCTTTTATGCATCCTATCCCTTTATCTGCCAACAGATTTACACTGGTAACTTGAACATATCCTGCTTTTAGAGTCTCTTCCTTTATGTTAAAACTTACCTAATATAAAAGTACCCAGAGAAGAAGAAATGAAAAAGGTTGTATTCTAATGTATTCTAATGTATGCACATTAGAATGTATGCACTATGTCCTTCACATCTATGAATATATCTATAGTGTGCACATATTCCGGACATTCAGAGGTATTTTCTTGGAGGGGAAAGAAGAAGAGACAGATGAGTGGAATTAAGGTGGCTTCAGTCAAAAAAACTGTGTGATAGGCCTAGTAAGAGAAGTATTATTATTATTTTTTTAATTATTTCTCCTAAAAAATAGGTACAGATAATCCTACAGTCCACATTAGCATATCATGGCCAAGAATTCTAGGTATTAGAGTTGATAAATTATTACTATACTCAAAAAATGATAAGGCTGTCAGCTATGCTCAGTCTCTCTGACATAAGACTACACTCCTGTATAAAGCTCTGTAAAACTGTCTCAATATATACATCTTACATAAAACAAAAACAAAAACAAACAAACAAAAACTTGGCATTAATATACTACTGGCACTAATATACTACTGGCATTAATATACTATATAATAGTATATATATACTATAGTATATAGTATATATAGTATATATATACTATATAATTTTAAAATATACAATTAATATATATAATACATAATATAATTAATATATATAATTAATATTAATACTGGCATTAATATACTACTGGCATTAATATACTACAAGTAAACAAAATAGAGCAACAAATACAAATGCTAGTTCAGTTTATTCTTAAGAAGAACAGAGTATATTTAGTTCTCCAAAGAAGATAAAGGTAATTAATACTTTTTAGCTTCAGCAGAGTAAGTTGTATAAATTTTGTGCCAAGACACTTCTGTCAGACTCACTTTGTATACAAAGTAAGTATTGTATGCATGTATATATATATATGCACAATAAGTGCATGAATGAGAGCAATGTTTTGACAAAATCCTATACAAACACTGAACAAATGTATTTGCTGTTGATTGTGATGCCCTAGAGAGTGAACGGGCCCATGGAAAAAGATGCCTTTTGCAGCTCCACAGTCTGGAGAAAAAAATCAGAAATAAAAGAAGTGAGGAAGCACCAAGAGGAATCTGCTTCCAACTCTAATGGCAGCTCTGCTATGTGGATAGCCAATTAGGGACTAAAGAGAAAAATAAACCACACCATGAAGCAGAAATGAAGAAAATGCTATACCATGGGTGCTTACTCAAAGATAATGTTGAATATTTACAAACCTGCATTTATGTATGACCGTGTGTAGGAAAGCTTTGAAATTATGATGCAAGTAAAAATAACTGTTTTCAGATACTTTAGGCATGACTCCATGACAAACCTCTTTATTCTGTTTGGGTTATACAAGGAGGTGACAGGTACAATTGTGCATGGAGGTAACCTTGCATCTCTGCTCCACTGCAGTGTGTACTGATATCTTCAGTATATGCATATTCCTTGGCTCAGACATTTTTTGGTCTCTTTCCTCTCCTCACACCAATAAAATATAGGAGGCTTAATAAAACAATCAATAGAACTTATGTGAGTATTTTTTTTTTTCACCTAAATTTGTACCATCCCTTCATGCATGAACCTGTACAGAAATGACTTATGGAATTGCATACATCATCCTCAATCTAGACCAAATATTTATTCCATGTGAGTTAAATTAAATCACATTTTAAACTCCTATTGATTCCAGTGGGGCAGAAGTGCACCTTTTCAGCAAAATAATATAATATTTGCTTTTCTATCAATTAGTAAAAATGAATTAATGACTTTCATTAAACAGAATGTATCTCTCCAGTGTCTTGCATACAACAGAGTTTTATTGCAAAAAGTCATACAAGCTTGAGGAATACAGGTCCATGTGTGTGTGTGGAGTTATTGTTTGTTTTTGTCAATAACAAGGACAATTCCTATACAGTGATAGGAAATTCTAAAATGTTATTATTGAAGTGGTTATTGACCATATTACTCAAAAAAAAGAAAGTATGGCAGTGCTGCTATTATACTTAGAGGGGGGGCAGTTTCATTACCAAAGAACATCATTGCCTTTACTGTAAAGTTACCTCTAAATACATTCTGTGAAAGATTGGATTGTATAAAATACACAGCTCTTCAAATCTATTTTGTATGCATGACTCAGCAAGGTAAAAAAAAAATCAATGGCTAATGCATGATTTGAATATACTCATAAATAAACTTAGTAGTAGGTTAAGATACTGTGGTAAACCTGGACTGTTTTTGCTAATTACGTTTTCAGTTAAGGACACGGCTGCATTTTACAATGAATGCACTATGCAGTTTAGGATTGAGTACATATACAGGAGTACTGGAAGGATAACTGTTTAGAAAGTGTGCTTGGGAAAGTATACAGTCTTGCACAGGATAACAGCAGCATCTTTAACCACTGTTTTCTATAGTCAGGAGGCACAGCAAAATGCAAACAGCTAGATCTGTAGTTGCTGGAAGATTAGGAAAATGATGTGTAAGACTTTATTTATCTGACTTAGAGAGTAGGTCAGAGAGAAAGCAAAAGTAGGCAGGTTTTCTAGGTGTAAAGATATTCTCTGTGGCTTTATGGAAGTCACACAATTCCTTTGTGGTGTGCATCTACAGATGCATCTACAGTAATTAAAGGCTCTCAGATGCCATCTGATGTTTAAGTGTACATATTTTTATTATTTTTTGATATATATATATATTTAATTGTCTGCTTACACCTGAAGTGACTAGGCTTCAGCAAGATTTTAGAAGTTTCATTTCAGGGATTTTGTTTGTGTTCACCATGAAAAGTAGAGATAATTAACTGGGTTTAACCTAGTATTTTTAAGAACAGGTATTTACTGGTTAAAAAGCATTGACTTTTAACCAAAAACTACACAGAACTGTCACCTCACACTGTTATTTTTATGTTCTTTCTAGCTTCTGATGCCATGCTACCTCTAATCCTTCTGTATGTATTGATTTATTTCATTATTGTATACTTTTATCAATGTGCTTGCTAATGTGAATAGTTAATATCTGCAATTAATATAAAAACTCTCCTATAGTATTCTCTAATCTGTCTTCTGATGTGACATTCAGCACATACATAGAAATCAGAGGTCTAAATATATTCGATGATTAGGGTAATAATGCTAATTAAGGAAGTACAACATAAAATTTCTTACCTTATTGAGGCAAAAATAGCATACAAATTCTATACTTCCTTATCCCCAGGCATAACTTCGAAAGGAAGAAAAAGAAAGTGAGTTGCAGTTTTCTAAGTTCTGGGACTCAGCATGAGTCTATTGTGTCAGCATTGCTTCGTGCTATAGTTATGAAGTTGCTGCTCACTCAAGGAGAATACCCAGATCTATTGTATTCTGTCCCAAAGCAGCTCTTGTCATGAGCTCAGTGACAGAAGAGCCAGACAACAAAGCTGTGTTTCACTTAGAAACTCTTTTATACAGTCACTTTGAATCCACACACTTGCTCATGTGGTTGTACCCAAAGGGAAGCCTTTCTTCCTTACCAATGATTTAGAATAATGTCTAACAGAAGTAATGTAAGATAGATATCTGGAGAAACTCTTGATTTCAAGAGGTTCAAAAACCCTTAGCCTGCATGAGAAATCCACTGGTGTTACACGTGGAGTAAACTTTCTCTTGCAATACAATTCACCACAGCATGGAAAGTCCATCCATCTGTTTTTCTAGGCGGAGGACAAAACTTAAGTTATCTTGCTAGTATTCATTTAGTACTATTATATACTACTATTCATTTATGTCTAACCCTAAGGCAAGATAGGCATTGTAATCTCAGGAAAATGTCCTTTTCTCTATCCAAAACACTTACTGATGTAAAATAGTATTCTTTATTAAGAAGCATATAAATTATTATTTTAATTTTATACAATTAATTAATAATTGATTTTATATAATTATTATTATAATTTTATATACTATAAAATAGTATGCTTTATTAAGAAGTGTGTCTGTGTGGTTGTGTGTAATTTCAATTTTACTGTCAGAGCATTTCTAATACTTTCAAATGTTGCACCACAGTTCCAAATACATGGACAATTTAATTCTTAACCCTTTTTCAGGACATTCCAAATTATAAAATAATGATGTCCTCACAAGCAAAACGTGGTTGTTATTGTGCCCATGCTTGTCACTGGATGTCATTTAGGTCATCTATTCTGAAGACAGCTCCAGCCCTATTCATACAGTGGCCAATGTACTTAGTTCCTTGAGCTGTTTGTCTTCATCACAACTAGGAAGAAGAAAATCATTGAAACAAACCGAAGTGCAATTTATGAGTAATCTGCTGAGATCTACTGATGCAAACTGAAAGCAATGCTTGAAGTATTTAAGTACTTTCAGTGAATTGACATATTTAACTTGAATTGGCATTTTTTTAACTTAAACATTGAAATCTGGAGATAGTCTTCCATTTTGTGGTGGTTTTATTAAGATGGGCAGCTGAACTCCACCACAGCTGTTCCCTCTCTCACCCTTCTCAAAGGGAAAGGAGGAGAAAATACAATGAAAAGGGATCAAAGGTTGAGGTAAGGACTGGGAAATCACTCAACAATTATCGTTATGGGCAAAATAGAGTCAGCATAGGGTGATTATGCTGAGGGGTCTGGAGAACAAGTCTTACGAGGAGACTAACAAGTCTTACGAGGAGCGGCTGAGGGAGCTGGGGTTGTTTAGCCTGGAGAAGAGGAGGCTCAGGGGAGACCTCATCGCTCTCTATAGGTACCTTAAAGGAGGCTGTAGAGAGGTGGGGGTTGGTCTATTCTCCCACGTGCCTGGTGACAGGACGAGGGGGAATGGCCTAAAGTTGCGCCAGAGGAGATTTAGGTTGGATATTAGGAAGAACTTCTTTACTGAAAGGGTTGTTAGGCACTGGAATAGGCTGCCCAGGGAGGTGGTTGAGTCGCCATCCCTGGAGGTCTTTAAAAGACGTTTAGATGTAGCCCTTAGTGATATGGTTTAGTGGAGGACTTGTTAGTGTTAGGGCAGAGGTTGGACTAGATGATCTTGGAGGTCCCTTCCAACCTAGACGATTCTGTGATTCTGTGATTAATGGAATATTAATAATAAGCTAGAGCAGTGAGAAACTAAAAACAAAGTAAAAACACCTTCCCCCCATCCACCCTCTTCTACGTCCTCCCCCACCCTGAGTGGTGCAGGGAAATAGGGAATGGGGGCTGCGGTCAGTTCTTAACGCTTCATCTCCACTGCTTCCTTCATGGTCACTCTGCCCCTGTTCCACATGGAGTCCCTCCCATGGGATGCCGTCCTTCCCAAACTGATCCTACATGGGCTTCACAGGCATCAGCATTCCAGAACTGCTCCAACATGGGTCTGTACCACGGGGTCCATCCATCAGGAGCAAACTGCTCTAGCACAGGTCCCCCACAGGCAGCAGCTCCCTCCAGACCCCCTGCTCCTGCGTGGGCTCCTCTCCACGGGCTGCAGCGCTGTCCCAGGGCCTGCTCCTGAGGCAGCTCTCCATGGGCTGCAGCCTCCTTCAGGCCACATCCACCTGCTCTACCGGGGACAGCCTGCTCCACCAGGGGCCTCTCCACAGGCAGCTGGGGAACTGCTCTGTGCCTGGAGCACCTCCTGCCCTCCTGCTGCACTGACCTTGGGGTCTGAAGTGCTGGTTCTCACTCCTCACTCTCCCAGCTGCTGTTGCCCAGCATTTTTTTCCCCATTTCTTAAATCTGCTCTCACAGAAGCTAAAACAACATTGCTTGTTGCCTTGGCTCTGGCCAGCAGTGGGTCCCTTTGGAGCTGGCTGAAGCTGGCTCTGATCTGACATGGGGCAGCTTCTGCACTCTTCTCAAAGAAGCCACCCCTGTAGGCCCCCACTATCAAAACCTTGCCATGTAAACCCAGTACACATTTCTAATGCGTAATGTAATTATATACTAAAGATTTTACACCTTCTGTGTTGACAGGACCCCAGAGCAGAAAAAGCTTTAGCAAAAAAAAAAAAAAAAAAAAAAAGGAGTCAGAACATGCTAAATCATTATGTATATGTCAGCTCTATTAGTAATATAATTTGAGTTATCTCTATGAAAAGATAAAGGTGAGCTACAAATGGATTTAAAATATGTGCAGTGAGTATTTCTGAGAAACATTATTGAAAATAAGTAGTCATGGTCTCCAGATTTTATTTCAGGACCATATAGTGAGCTATAATTGATGCACTAATTAAAGTATACACTCAGAGAATTGGTTTGGGATAGAGAAATGGAAAAGTAGAAGAAAAAAATCCAGAAAAGAGGAGAAAAGAAAGCCAAATTGCTACAGCTGTATTTGATGAGAAGACTGTTTTTCAGATATGAATTCCTTTTACAAAAACAAAATATCCAAGAAAGTTAATAATGGAAAGACAAGTGGAAGACACAAAGGAGCATTTTTAAAGGCATCAACATAGATAATTTAGATAACTCTCCAGTGTGGACTTGATTTGAAAGAGAGATCTGAACTGACAATAGAGCAGCTCCATCTTTGTGTACTAGAGTAGTGCTTTTTTCAGTTCTTTGCTTTGTATAGATGTTTTAGTTATATTAGAGTTTAGTCAATAATTTATTTTACCAAAGTAAATGGTAAGATTAGGATGGGAACTTCTTTGAAATCTGTCTGTTTAAAACTCACGTCAAAGAAATATGAGATACATGAAAAAGTTTAGTGGAAACAATCACAGAATCACAGAATGGTTGAAGTTGGAAGGGATCTCTGGAGGTCATCTGGTCCAAAACAGATACTCAAGCAGGGCCACCTAGATCAGATTAATGTAAGCGATGAAGAAAAATCACTGGAGTCTACAGACCAAGGGTAGTTTGGCAGTCTTCATCACAGAAATTTGTTTCCTAAACTACAAAAAGAAATTCAAAAACTCCAGAAAGCAAAGACTAGCAAATCATTCCCTGGATGTTCCTTCCAAAGCAGAAGAAATCTTATTGGTCATGGGCATTTTCCAGCCCAGTGAACATGAAAGCGATGTACAGACAAACTGAATATTGCAAAATTTTGTCAGTTCTTCCTAATGCTTCCTTTACTTACTTTCATGATGCAGGCAGTTTTCATACCACTTCACAAGGTGGAGAAATCTTGTAGGATATGTAGAGGCCCACAGCTTCCATTAGGCAGAAAAGCTAAGGGAATCATCTCAACACTGTGATAGATACTAAAAAATGATTTGCCACGTTCTCACAATTGAAACATTTTGTGAGAAACAAAAAAAAAAAACAAAAAAAAAACAACCAAACATAAAACCAGAACCCAATAAAACCACCACCAACAACAATCACAACAAAAAAAACACCAAAAATACAGGAAGAAAGGGGCGTTATGATGCTTAATGTGTCTGGTTCCTGTGCCCCCCCTACACTGCTATCTTTGGTCTGAACTTCTGCTCTGTTTCTGTTAAGTCACACAACTTTGCGTTAATTGAAGAGAGAGCATTTGCTCACATTCCTACTAATAATTTCTATAGATAGAGTCTTAGGTATAAATAAAAAAGTAACATTTAGAATTAAATTGCATTATTTTTTAAAGTCAGTTCTTACCAAATAAATCAGGCTGCTAGCTAGTATCTGTGTCTAATGTCTGGCACAAAAAATATAGATCTTTAGACTATTTCAAATCAAAGCACATATAGTAATGTCAAAATAAGTATTTTTTGCTAAATAATCCTGAGTTAAAATAGGATTATTATTATTATTATTATTATTATTAAAAACAAACTCTGCTTGACATAATTTAGGATAGCTGAATAACAACTGAGACAGTCCATCACTGCTGACTTGAGAAGCACTTGAAAGACCTTATAGTTAGTAGGTCTTTAATTCTGTTGCTGGTAAAAATGTTTAGTAATTTCAAGCCAGTGTCTGGAGACATGTACTGATGCATGTACTTAAGAAAACCTTCTTTTTGACACATTTTTTTTTTCAGATGTTGCTAATCAATCAGCAATCAGAACCCTATTGCTTTTCTGCTTGAAGTACCATGTTGTGGTACTGTGAAGAACCAAGGTGTTGGTTCTGCATTAAAAAAAAAAAAAAAAAAAAGGCTACATTTTGTAGACTTGGAGGCTTCAGTGTGAAGTTCTGTTATGTCAAATGAATCAGAAATTTTTACTTTTATCTGGATCTGGGTGACATACTACTTTTGAGCTCTTTGCTCATTCAAATCTTAAATTCAGAGTAAATGTTTAATGGTTCATATTAGTGAACACCATCAAAATAGAAAACATTCCTTCATTTTGATGATGAGTTCTGTATGAATTCACAGTTTCTTTGTGAATGGCATTAGATTTACATACAGGTAGAATACTGACTGACACCTACTGGATTCTGTGACTGATACTGACACATTCTATGACTGATGCTGATTTAATCACTAGGAAATGCAATTTGATTGTGATCATATACATTGTGGCTCAGTAAAGCGACTGTTTCCTGACTGATCTACAAAAAAAATTTGGAGAGCTTTTCTACCCATCTATACATAATTGATTAAGTTCTATCTAAAAATACCAAACTAAAAAAAAAAAAAGTTAATATTTTAAATGAAGAGAAATATCTAGCATGCTATCTAGCCTACACTTTTGCAGTGCATCATCTAAGTTGCATCCTCTGTCAGAGGAAACAAATATTGTTGTGCTGTAATTTAATGTTTATGCTACCAGACAGAGCAGGGAGCTTTGAAAACCATGTTTTGTTTTTGTCTCAAAGGCCAAATTTATTCTGTCAAAGCATTTAACTTCATCAAAACTTTGTGCTGAATTCTGTATTAATATGCAAGGGGAGTTCCATAAGAGTTATGGCCTGTCATATTTTCAACAATACCCTACATAATGGCTGCAATATGCCTGTCATAAGCTTATCTTGTATCAGCAATGTCTGCAGTAATGCAGGACTCAGACCTTTTAAATAATTAGATAAATGTGTATTGTTGACAGGAGCTGCTGGTTCTAACTTTCAAAAATAACCACTATAACACACAATCTCTAGTGACTGTCTTCTACACACGTATATCTTGCTCCCCTTTCTATATGCTTTCAATATTAATCATAATATGATATATTTGTTGTGGGTAAGATACTATGCAAAGCTATATATTTTGTTAACTTGTGTGTGGATTGTATACTTAAGGAGAATCCCAGAAGTCTTCCTGCAGGAATTTATGACAGTATTCCTTTTGATTTCAACAAAACCCACAACAGCCTAGTTGTTTAGCAGGCTTCTGCACATGTGTGTAGTACTATTTCTGAAAGAATGAGTTTAGGTCCAAAAATGGTGTAGCTACATCAGCCTGTCATTCTGCTAACATGCTAAATTTGCTCTTCTGGACAGCTTTTTTACCCCAGATAGAACTCAAATGTTGTTGGGTACTAAGGAGCTCCTAGTGTCCAGCCAACATTATCCACAGCTAGCTCAGGTATTGCCATAAAGTGCAAACAGAGGGCAGATTTATTATGAAGTAATCATCCTTATAAGCACTGCCTGGTGTAATGTATATATTTGAATCATGTGAGTTAATAGCACGGACTTAATTTTGTAAGTTTGTTTCTCATTGCATGTTCATTTGCCCTTATAAACATGTAGATATAATGAGTGTAATGATTTTGATGTGAAAGGGAAGATATTTATCACTTCTATTCTGCTCTAGAACTGGAGGGAGGAAATTTGTATGTGCCACTGTAGAGAAAATGTCTAGGAAATTTTTTCAAATACTTTGGGTAAGTACTAGCTGTCAAAGGAGTATGCCAGTACTTAAATAACCATATATAAATTAATCTCAGCATTCTATCTGTAGAGTTCCAACCTTGTATGAACAAGTAGGCCAATACAGTATTCTTAAGAATTTATTTTGTGGTGTTCACACTGAGTACTAGATTGTGGGGTGTGATTTACTTCATCAAACTGCAGTGACTAGCACCTGAGCTAGTCACTTAGCCTCTCCTTAAAATCACAGGCGTTGCTTGTAAGACATGATTCATCTCATCTTGAGTTTTATGTATGATTAACTCTTGAAGTGTTTATTTCTTTCCACTGATTTTAAAAGAAAGTCTAGGCTACTAGTTCAGGTATAGATACTTTTGAGGTAAACACCTAAAGTTGTGTGATATCTCACAGTGTGGATATCTTGAAAAGACTGAAAGTTTTTATGGGGTAAAATATATAATATTTTAAAACCCAAAAGGAGCCCCCCCCCCCCTTTTTTAAACAACAACAAAAAAAACACACACAAAAAAAAACAAAAAACAAAAAACAAAGAAAACAAAAACAAAAGTGCTATGAATATTTGAACCTTTCTTCTACTCAATCTTCTATGCAGTTAAAGGAAATTTAAGATTTATTTTTAAACTAATGCATTGCTTATAACATTATGAACATCTGCAGTTACAATTAATAAAGTAAATTATTACTGTGAAAAATCCTCACTGAATTCTAACAAAAAATCTATCTGATTTTTTTGAGTATTTATTCCATACAATATAATAAGAGAGAGAATGGAGACAACAGCTTTTGAGAAAATGAACTACATAGGATTTTTTCTTTTGTAGGAGGAAGGAAAGAAGATAGTGTATTAAGCATGATTTGGAGGACTTTTACCAAGAATTTTATGGAGTGATAAAGAAATAGAGGAATCCTACCTTTCCAGCAGAAAAACAACAATAAAAAACCCAAGTGAAACAAAACAAAAACCACTACCATCACCACCAAAACCATACCAAGAACAAAAACAACCTGCCCAGCTAACTTTTGATGAGCTACAGAAATTTCCAGTATTTAAGTTTTTATATTATTTTAAGCCTCTCACATAGTCTCCCTAGTGCTTCTGTCTCCTCCTAAGCTTGTAGCTCTTGTGTTGTGAAAGTAAAAGGGAATACTAACTAAGAAAAGAGAATGAAGCACACATTTACCAACTCATCATGTCCCAATGGTGCAAAAAACCTATTCCTTAAACACCAACATAAGCTGTCTACTCTTCACATAACAGGCAGTGGGATGGTTAGCCCTTGGCACCAGAGACAATCACATTATTTATCAATCAGGGATTTTGGAGGACAAAGCTAGAACTGGTGCACATTCATTAACGTTCATTGTCAACAGAGCTAAACAGATGCAGTTTACTCAAGTTGGAAGCACTGGACTTTTTCCTGCTGTACAAATAAAGCCTTTCCAATATCTCAATAGTTTATGGACATAATTTTAATCCATCTATTATTCTGGTATTTAAAATATGTGAATGATTTATTTAATATATAGCTAGTTACCATTATATGGATTTTTTCCCCTTCTCTTTTGTTTTTCTCTCTGACATCAAATATGACGATATTATTATAACAGTATTAGCTTGCTGAGGTCATACGCTGAATATGTCATATTCATGCTGGTAATTTACCTGTGGTACATATCTAAAAAAGTATATTTTCCTCAAAAAATGCTCGTCATACTTTTCTGCAAATTCTCAAACTAGGAAATTCAATGAATTCTGTATCTTTCATGAATATGATAAAATGTTTTGCTAATAGTGATGATAACTACAGAGAAATCTGCAGGGATTTATTTAGTCTTGATGCATGTGATGAGAAAATAGGGACATGTAAATCACAAGGGTACTAATTTCTTCAGCTTCTAATTTACAAATTAATGGCAATGTAAAACATGAACATTTAAATTAAACAAGAGTAAAGATAAATCATAGCTACCCTGGAGCCTTTTCTGAAAAGAGTCTTTTGGTGAAAGGAAGGTAATCTGATTTTCTGTACTTCTTGAATCCTCATTTGTACTCCTGTTGTGAGAATGTTTTCTAATCAAGCACATGAAGATTTTTTGCAGTCTTTGAAAATTCACAAATGAAATATTTCAATGTTTAATGAAGGAAAAGGCTGTATGAATATCTACAGATGTTGGACTAACTAAGTTTTTGGGTAGTTTGAATTTTTCAAATTCCAGACTTCAAGGGGAAAACAGTGTGCTACTTTGTGTATGTGAAAAAAAAAAAAAAAAAAAGCAAAACACCATATCGATATAGGCACTTTTTTCTTTGCTCTCTTGAGACTTTGTTTCCCTTTGAGGAAGCCATATTTGCATGGTACAACATTTCAAAGCAGAAAAGATACCTATTTCCTAAATGTGGCATAAGGAATTTTTCACACTTCTGGAAGTTACATGGTTATCTGGTCTTTGGTAGCACCTGTACGTGTTCCACGCAAACTACAACACAGCACTAAAAATCTTATCACTCTTTGATTGGAAAGATTTGCCAAGACATCATCTTTAGTAGCTCACACTGGGAGAAAGGAGAAGGAGGCTAAATAAAAGGAGTGTTATTTCTGTTATTACAGAGTTTATGAGTCTATATAAATGGATGCTAACATATTTCTCTCAGTCTTTTGTGTTTCTTCAAGTTGATTCTGCCTCACAACCAGCTGTGGAAACTGCCATTAGTCTCTACATTGGAAAAAGCCAATTTTTGCAATGTTTGCTGTTGGATGCTGTCTTCTTATTTAATTACACTGTGTGCTTAATTGTTTATGCTTTTAATAACTCAAAATAATTTCAGCAGACATTAAAAGAGACTCTGATTGCTAGGAATTTGGACATAAAAACATTACAAATATACAGACATTTTTTGTGCACATACAGAAGCCTACAAGAAAAAACCTTACTTCAAGTTTTCAGTACTTATATAAGCAACCACAAGGAAAAAGGTTGGTGGTGAGGGATTTGAGATTCATATAATACAATATTTTTCCAGAGACACAAAGTGTTTTTTTTTTTTTTTTTTCAAGAAGTGAATTTATTTTTGTGAAACTGTACATATAGTTTTTAGAAAAGTAATCAGAACTTTATTATCTATTGGAAGCTGACCTTTTTCAAAACTGAACTGCTTAATCTCCCAGAAGGATTTGTCCCCACACTTTAATTATTTATCCTTAATGTTTATGTGGCTCTAAGGTTGAAATACAAAATCAATATTCCTCCTGTATTTTAAAACTAAAACTCAGAAGTAGTTGATGACTGGAATACCCTAAAATGTAGCATCTAACATTTTGCAGTATAATTACTGTCTTGATCTTTCCTGTATTTCCTAGCAAAAGATCCATTAAAATTTAGGCTAGAAGTATTTTGGAATGCCTAAGTCTGGAACTATACATTTGTTAAAGTGATGTTTCCTTGGGAAATTTCTGATATTCAGGATCAAATCAAGTATTTTATTCCACTATTAAAACCAAAAAAAAAACAAACAAACAATCAAACAAACAAAAAAATCTGTAATGTCTTATGCACACAGGAAATCATAAACTCATGAACATCTATGTCTGACAACTGTTAACACGTCTTACATTATTATTTCTTCTTCAAATGGAGCAGCCACACTTAATATTTTTTTTTCATAGGTCTCATTTTCTAGGCCTTTGTTCTTATAGCAGAAATCTGTGCATTGTGCATGGTTCTTTGCTCCTACGAGGTTTGCCATATCCTAAATTCAATATACAGGTGACTTGTGTTCAGCTTGTGATTCATTTCAACGTTCACACCCTTCTTTTTCTTGTTCTAACTGAGTAATCTCTATTTTCTATTTGTACAGAAGATGTTTCTCATAATTGTAAAGCATTTGGACTCTCCAAGGCCCAGACACTGACTCTGGGGTTGCTGGATTCATTGCACAGACATAGAATTATTCTGTCCATCAGCTCAAAGGAGAAAGACTCAGGAATAGTGAACAAACACTGTATACTTGTTTGTTTTTCCATATTTTGCACCTGACCTTCATAGAGGAGTATGAGTTATAACATACATCACTTTATGAAGTAATCTCATGTGTTGCAAGATATAGAATTAACTACGTACTTAGGTGGATTCAATCACAAGGTAGAAAAGAATCTCAGATTTGTTCAGTTAATGATTTTAACTGAAATTTTCCTATTCAGCTATGACTTGATGTAGCCTAGCTTTTTTATTACTGAGTTTCATTCATCTAAAAGTCTCCCTCTCCAAAATATCAAGGTAATGTAAACTCTTATTCCATCCTCTAATGTACTTATAAAGTCTACCAACTTTTTCAACTGCAATGTTAGGAAGAATACTCTCTTTTTGTCATTTAAGATGCAAATGAGAACATTCAGTCTTAGACAGAGTGGATTCTGTAAAACCACTGAAAATAAATGGATAAATGCTCCCTTTATTGTTAGGTGGAGTGTTCTAGTCATTGCTCAGTGGTGCCATAACAGTTAATCTATTTGGTGTATCCTAAACACTCCAGTGTGTGTGTGCAAAACAAAACAAAGAATCTTCACAAATGCTACATGAATGTATTTAATTTTTCTGTTTGAGTGCTGAAATGCAGTTCATATTCAGGTTTCTCTGACAGTTAGCCAAAGAAAGAACTGGATTATTCTTGGAAACCATTTTTTTTTTCTAATGCAAGGAAGCGAAAGGAAAGGCTGAATATTAAAACAGAAAATTCAATGAAGCAATTTCTCTTTCTTGCAAAACTGAATATGAATGTACAAAACCTAGCAAAATCTGACAATCAGAAACACTTGCTTTGCAAACTTAAAGAAACCTATCTTTACTGTAAAGTACAATACTTAAAAGCAAGCAGGTAAATATGGGGTCATCTTTGAGAAGAAAATAAAAATAAAATAAGAATTTGAGGTCTGACATGCATTGCCTGTAGGTCTGTGCCTAGAAAAACATGAAGTACATATTTATAACAGTCTGAGCATGCGAAATCTTTCCTCTTTCCTAGCATTAAAAAGAGCAGAGTACTGATTTAATCTGAAGCACAAAGTTTCATTCTGCTTCATGTTTCCAGAACTGCCTCAGCTTCCCACAGTAGATAGTAGGTTTTGTAATTACTTCAGCAGTACCATGGGGGGAAGACGCCTGTTCAGTCACTCTGAAATACCACAAAGGGACAGAACCCCCATTCTGCAGTGTGCTCTGTGCTCTGAGGAGGTCTGTGTGTCCACCCCCCACCCCCCAAAAAAAAAAAAAAAAAAACAAGCTGATGAAATTAGCAAGGTTGCTAGTGAATTTGTGGAGCAACTTTCAGAGCTCTACTTCTATGTCTGTCTCATAAATTGTGAAAAGATAACTGGTTTTCTGTTTCACTAACCACTGTAAGTTTTTGAATAAAAAAAGGAAAGAGAAGGTATAGTACTTTGTATGCTAGTCAGTATTCTTGTGCACCAGAAGATACTGCTTTTTATCATGTGCAAACTGCAAGTTAAAAGCAAATTGTATTGACAAAACTTTATTGTAATCGTTACTCAAGAGGAACCTTTCTTAAATCTTAAAGTAATTATCATGATGCATCTTCTTCATAATTACATGAGACTGATACACACAGAATTAACAGTTCACGTGTTTCAACTAAAACATTCTCTCATCAGAATTCCTATACTCAGGTAAATACATCTTTAATATTTCATGGTAAGGAAAACAGAGAAATCCCAACCCTGGCAACAAAGTTTATGTGTACATGTATATCTCTAACTATACATATAACTTTGTGTGTACAGGTATGTATACATGTATATAAAGAATCACTTCTGTTTCAAACTGAACTAGTAAAGCAGATTTCCTCTCTATATTTATTGCTGACTATAGCATAAATGCATAAATTAAATCAGGTTTTAGACTGCAAATTCCTTTCTGTGGAATTATAAGATTGTTTTATTTTTTTTTACTCCAAGTTATTTGGACCAATAGCAAATTGCCATTGTATCGGGTGCAGGTGCGCGGGTGTTGGTGGCAGAGGGCCGCAGAGCTACTCCACAAGGGAAGGCCTGGGCTGCCCCATGTAGGACACAGCCAGCTTCAATGGCACCACCACCATGGCTGCTAGGCCCAGCCGTACTCTGTGGTGGTGCCTGTGTGATTATCTATTTAAGAAAGTTTAAAAAACAGTTCACAGCACCTGTGAAACAGAGGCATGAGGGGACAAAAAATAATATATATATATATATATATAAATGAGAGAAACAGCCCTTCAGACACTAAATTGAGAGAAGGAGGAGGAGGAGGAGGAGGAGGTGCTCCAGGCAGTGGAGCAGAGATTCCCTTGCAGCCAGCCCATGGAGAGGACCATGCTGAAGCAGGTTGTTCCCCTGCAGTGCACAGAGAGGGCTGTGTGCTGGAGCAGGTGGATGTTTCCTGAAGCACTGTAGCCCATCTTGGAGCAGGGGAAAAGTTTGAGGAAGGAGAAACAGGGAGGAACAGCAAAGGACTGACTGCAACCCCCCATTCCTCATCTCTGTGCACTGCTTGGGGTCAGGGTGAGGGGAGAGAGAGGGCACAAAATAGAGGAGATAGATAGAGATGCTGGTAAAGTGAAGAGTCAAGGCTGTGAGGAAGGGGGAGGTGGGCAGTGAGGGTATCTTTTTTTTGTCATTGTTCTCACCATCCAACTCTATCCAACTGGCAATTTTTCCCAAGCAGAGTTTGTATTGCCCATGATGATAACTGCTAAGTGATCTCCATGTCTTCATAAAGATCTACGAGCATTTTCCATTGTATTTTCTCCCTCTGGCCTACCGAGGAGGTAAAGCGAGAAACCACCTAAGTGGCAGGGTCAGGTTTTAGGGCCTCTGATTAATAAAGGGACTATTGTGTGAATACTGTTTTTGTGTTTAAAAACAAACAAACAAATAAAAGTATATTTTCAAGGGTTCCAATAATAAGCTTGTTAATTTAATAATTTGTTAAACTTGTTAATCTTTGCTAACTTGTTAAACTTCGTTAACTACTAAGCTTAGGTTTCTGCAGGGTAAATACAAGAACAACAACAAAAGGATCATTCTCCACAGTTTTGACACATTTTCTTGAGAAATACTACAGTACAAAGTCTGTCTTGATTCACTGGGACCTGGCTTACTATAAAACACAAAATAATTAATAGATTCAATTAAATGAGGTAGGGAAGTAGTCAGCAATTGATCAAAGGAAATTAAAGATTTCATAATCTTTTCTAAGATGTAAGAGCTTGCTTTCTACTTATCAATATCTACACAAACTGAGTAAATTATAGCCACTATTTTATATATTATCATGCAACTTTAATACTTTTTAGAGTATTTCTGTTGTCCTTTTCAATTTCAAAATATAATTTCCTCTCTATGTTAGAATTTTGTTGTTTTTTTATGCTCATTATCTAGAAAGCTGAATGTATTCGAGCTATGAGTAGTAATACACACTTCCAAAATCCAATAATAACCAGTTGCATTAATTATACTACATCCCACTAGTTCTTTTCTGATGTGTTTTCCTAAATATGGTAATGTTTTAGCTATTTTCTTATTTACTTTTAGAGTATCTCCATAACTCAAATATACAATATTCTTGTATAGGTATGAAGTGTTTCAATGTAATGAAGTCATTGCAATCTAGTATCTATAAGAAATTAAATTTAAAAGTATGATTCCTTCAGTATTTTTTTCTGTCATTAGAATTCCGTATTGTAACTATTTGTATACAATGAGAGAGACAGAAACATACAAAAAGGTGAAAAAAAGGTTGATAATGGAAGCTATGAAGTCTTTTATTTGTAATGAAGATTTCTGCTTGATCTTTTTTTGCAAGACATTCTGGAAAAGCACAGTTAGATCAGCAGTGATCTTATGACCAAGACACTAACTACTCATTCTTTAAAACTATAGTTTTCCATTTCCTTGCATTGTTATATGCTTCATTATTGACCTGAAAGCTAATGACCAATTTAGTTACAAATCTTAAAATTAGTAGCTCAATGCGGAGATGCAATTGTAATCTTTTTTTTTTTTTTTTTTTTTTTCTATTTACTGTGCTACTTATTTTTGTCTTTCAAGATTAATCAAAGTTGTTTTCCTCCTTCTGCAGGAAGAGAAGTCATCAATGGTACGTGAATACATGGCCATGGTGTAGGTTCATCCTGCCCAGTTATAAGTCCACTGCTGAGTACCAGTAGATGCTTAGAGAGGAGCATAAGAACACAGCAAACTTCAGTGATGCTTCACAGAAAGCTCCTGATCACCATATGTACTTTTTTTTTTCTAAAACAAATGCTTTCAAGAATTTCAATGGTTTAGTTATGCACCAGATAAAAAATTTAGTTTTGTCCTGACAGTTTTGTTTCTAGTGTTAGTTTAGTTCTAGTGTTGGAAAAATTATGAACATTCATTTTAAATTAAATTTTAATTTAATGGTGGTGGTGCCATTGGAGCCGGCTGTGTCCATTTTAAATAAAAATAATAATAATAATTAAAAATATTTTAAAATATTTTAAAATATTAAAATTTATGAACATTTATGAACATTTGTTTCCTACTTACTCTTTTCACATTAGCCATGTTTTTGTCTGCTGGTTTTATATGCTGTCATCTCATGTCCCTTCTACAGATTGAGAAGTTTTAGTCCATTTAGTTAAAAGAAGTTTGTCCACACCGTCTGTGGATCCTTTGCATGTGTGATGCAAACTGTTTTGTCATCTGTGTTGCCCTTCTCTGGCTTTTCTAAGCTGCGTTGCATTTTTTCAAGATAAGGGTGCCATCTTCACACAATATTCTAAATGTTTGGTCATGTAATGTTTTAATATTTTTTTCCTGTTGCTTTCCTAACATTTCCTTTTTTCTTGACCACCTTTGAGCCCTGTCCTGTTGTTTTCATACATCTGCTTAGTCTTCAGTGTTAGAGGACAAATCGAAGATCAGTACTATTCATACAGATTAAGGCAATTTTTCTCTCATGCATCATGTATCTATATTAAATTTTACTTGCTGTTATTATTAGATTTTTCTTTGTTATCCTAAATAACTTAATAACAAATTTTATTACTGTATTACTCACCCCCACCCTTTTCTTAGATTCATTATGAAAATGCTGAACAGTAGAGGATACCGGAAAAAATCGTCTATAACTGTACCTGTGATCTATTTCTGAATGTTAAAACTGACAATTGATTTCTGTTGCCTGTTTTCTATCTTTTAACCAATTACAGTGAGTTTCTGTTTCCAGTGCCACCTAGTTTAAGGACCTTTTTGGAAATCTAAGTAAACTATATTAATTATGTTTCTCTTCTCCAGGGACTTAATTCCGCTTTAAAAAAAATAAAAAAAAAAATGGAATTTTTAATTTTTAAAAAATGGATTTAAAAAAAAAACCACTCCATTAGTTTTGTGAGAAATAATTTTCATAAGAACAAACATACCAACTGTTCCCCAGTAGAGCACATTTATTCACATGTCCATCAATCTATTTTTTTTTCTATACTTTCTACAGAATGCCAATGCAGTGTGTAAACTTTCAGGTTCTTAGTTTTGTGGATCTTCCCCAAATCCTTTTTATAAATACGTTGCCACACATCTGTCTGATTTTTAAAATAATAATAAAAAAAAATGAGAGAGAGAGATTTGTATGCTACAGTTAATAGTTTGCCTACATCATCACTTTTCATCATTCTTCTTGTCTGAATACATCATGTTATCCTGTAAACTTTCTAGTGACCCTTTAGTATGGTGCAGACCCTATGATAAATCTTCCAGAAAACAACTTTTGGTGGCTAGAATCTCCTGAGGGTTGCCCTTAGTGAATGTGAGTTTAAACAAAGCATTCAGTGTTGCTGCTACTGTCTTATTGACCTTGAGTGCTACTTTTATATCATTGAGCCTATCACAGCCTTCCCACTCCTGATGCAGTTGGAGACGGATGCATCAGTTGAAAACCTTCAAATTGTTCCTCCAAGTCTACTAGGTATTTGCTGAAATCCCGATTCTTGTTGCAAAACATTTTTTTTTTTCCCCCTCTCGATCTTGGGAGGAGAATCATTAGGAGACAACTTTGCTTACCAAATCATCTCTTTCAGCTGATCATAAGCTCTTATTTTAGTTTTTGTTTTTCTTTGTCTGATACCAGCAGTCCTTCCATGACTGTGTATGATTCTTTGTTTTCTCTTCAGTTTCCTTAGTCTTTGCTATCTCTCTGATAAATGAATAAACATAGTAAAGATGAGTCACTACCCATGGCTGTTTTGTGAACCCATTACAAATTCTTCACAGCAGAATCCTCTTGGTCCCTATCTTCTGTTCAAACTTTGTCATGTACTTGTATGTTGAATGTTTGTCCTAATAACTGCTGATAAGTCAGCAGTGTATTATTTCTTGTAGCTTTCTTTAGTGAAGCTTCATAATTTAGTAAAAACAGGTTTTATCCAAATTTTAACAGTGTGAAAAAAAGACATTTTTTTCCTGCAGTGAGAAATAGCAGTGCCATACAGTGTTTGAGTTCTGGTGGATTACAATTAAATAAGCTACAGTCCTGTTGCAGACCAGGTGGCTTAGCAGCTGTTCAGAGTATTGTGGAATGGGAAGCTTGGTTTGAAAGCAACCTCATCTATCTTTCTCTCTTTCTCAGCAATTCACTTGGCTGGGAAAGCTCAGCCATGCTGGTATTGTGAAGGTGATGCAGTTACGTGGCCTGACCTTGTGTCCTCTGCAGAGGATGACTAATGATGAGGGATGTGAGTAGAGGACCAGGGGAAGTGACAGCTGCTGAAGGTATGAGTACCTCCTGCTGATCAGCTGATAAAGTAACATAGAAGCTGCTGGCTTGCTGCTTTTCTTGCTGCATTTATTTTTCATAGTGTCTATAACACAATGATTTGCTCCCACTGCAGTCCAATGACATATCTGAATTAACAGATTCAGACAAACCTGGGCTTCCACTGCCTAGTGGTGAAGATGCAGGAAGAAAGGACCTGAGCATTCTTGCTGTTAAATGAAATATAATTTTGTTACATATAATCACTTATTTAAAACACTACAAGCTCTGCCCTCTAACTTTTCTCCTAGAAGAATGTGGTCCTTTTTTTTTTTTTTTAAATCCCTCACTCACTTGTGCCTTTAATTTAAAGATGTATAGCTCCACAAACAGACCACTTTGGAGTTACAAATGGTGTAGAGCAGCAAGTCCATACCAAGAAAGAATTTTTTGTCTTAGGCGGGTTTTACAGAAAACCATGGTTCAGTTTATGAGCAAATTATCACATTTACATCTAGTGTAGGGAAGGAAAGAAGAACTGAGGTTTGTGTTAACACACTATTCGTTCTTCCTGAGACTGGCCAAGGTAAGTCCACAATCTACTCTGCCTTCTGGAGATGGTAATGACTTCTGCTGTCTCTCTTTCCAATATAGCAATATAAATAGCTCCAATTTAATAGGTATAAACATGTCTGTGCTTCCTAAGAGTATACAGTCAATTTGATTTGTTGGTTTCATGTTCCTGTTCATGCACATAAGAATACAAGATAACCAGTTTGTGTAGTCTTCAGTGACTCCAACATCATGTCTTTAATTTACAAATAAGAACAAATTATTAATGGCAGCCTTGCAAATTTGGGTAAAATTTGGAAATAGAGCTGGGGTTTCTCTTCTCTCTTTAGGTGACAAACTAGTCATTAATGCTGTCAATGAATAACATGCACTCTGTATTATTTATTTGCTAGCCAGAAAAATTCTTCTGAACTTTGAAGTAAGAAAATCACACTATATTGAGGAACAAAGTGTCTATTTTAAGTAATAATTTTTAAAATCATAAGAGTGCCTTAAGAGTTTTTTCATCCTGAGGAGCAGTCAGGAGTTCACAATTTATTTGCATGCACACTGTGTAAAAACAACACACTATAAACTATGTGAAACAAAGCCAGTATAAATTAAAAGATATATATATATATTTGTTCACTTGGCAGAATTTGGGTACAATATGTGAGATAAAACTAACACTTCAGAATAATCTTTTTAGTAATGATAAAAATGGCTACTTCAGCTGCGTTACTTTATGTATTTCTGAATTAACCTTAAATTCATTTTAACAACTGCAGCTTTAGGAAAATATAGATAAGACTAACGTTTCTAGTCACATCAGCCTTTGTTTTTCATTTTAATAACATGGAAAAATACTTAATGAGATTTTTTTTTTTTTACTGGATACATACATACTATATATAGAAAAAGATTTAATGTACTTATATTCACAAAATTTAGGCACTCGTTCAGAAGGAGCCTAAATGTAGTCCAAAGTGTCCAGATTTCTCAAACAAAGACACTGGGATAGAAATCTCATTATGATTTTCCATGGGACTAATATTCTTTCTCAGTTTTGCTTCATAATATCTGAAATTTTCCTTTATAATATCACCTATCCTATCCAACTAGATTCTTTCTCAGTTAGGCTTGTTGGCTGATACAGCTGCACAGCTTTGAGCTATAACTCATGTTCAGACACCTTGAAGTGAAAGGTTTAGGCTGAGTGTTCTCGCTGTAGGTTAGTTCTTGGTGATTTTGGCTACTCATTCCAGCCTGTGCACCTGTATTATTCGTCTACTTTGTAATGATGTTATTCCAAAAAGTTGAGGTGTAAAATGGGGCAAGAAGTCAAAACAAGAATGCATAAGTCAGGTGAATTAAGTAATGTTTAAATTAGTTGGGAAAAAAAAGAATCAGCAAACAAACAAAAAAAACCAAACACTAGAATTTCACAAGCTATAATGAGTATGAATAAAAGAATTTCAGACCATACCACCATACCATGTGTTGTCTCCATAATTCAAGGCAAAATTTGTGTGAGTAGATCAGAAAGACACATCTGCCAGCACCGTCATGAATATCAGCAGAGAAGTATTACTCTATGAAGAAATTTCAGAAAATTGTTTATTTAAAAAGAACCACCCGTCACACAATCTGCTATTTTTAAATGGAAGTGAGAAAGATACCATAAAGTAGTAACAGTCAGAACTGTAGTGTTAGTATTTATCTTCCCATTATATGTCTTTTCATGTCTCAGTACTGCATAACTTCTGGGGAACTTTTGTTTAAACTTTTTCAGTGTGTTCTTCAGCATGTATCCGTTTGTTATAGATGTCAATGATCTTAGTTTCCCTAACCCTTTGCAGGGATTTTTCTTATTTTCAAAGAATTAGCCACATCAGAGCAAGATAGAAAGAAGAAGGAAAAATAAAACTTTTGCTAAAGGTCTCCTCTTGCTTTACCATTCATTCAGAATGAATCAGATTTTAATGAAAATTTATTCCCAGAACTTCTAAAATCCTCTTAGTGTGTTTATTGGGGTTTGAAGAAACAAACAAAACCTTTTATAGAGTTTTACATTCTTCATTATATAGATTTTAATGAGACTAAGATGTATCAGTGCAAAACAAGTACACATAGCTGTGTCTTTAAGACACTGGATGATCCTCACCCAAATAAACGTGCTAATACATCACCTAGAACAAAATGAATCATTGAGAAAGTGTCTGATCTATCTTGCTATAACTCGTTACAAAGGACAAAACTCCACTAATACTTGAGTTTCTACTACCCAGTATGTTGAATAGTTGTCATATTAGTGCAAAAATGAATCAAAGTCCAGCTTCCATCTATAGTCATGTAGAAAAGTAAGAAAAATGTATGAGGAACCCAGAGCATGTGACGGGCTGTAGAGTAGATTATATTAATGAATGTGTAATTTACCATGTCAGGGCATGAAAGAAACAAAAACACTTCAGAAAAAAGCTTTCAGACATTTAGCTATAAAGGATTTATGCTTTTAATCATAATTTGTCTGTCATTTTATGGGTAATAATTTTTCACTTGAGCCACCCTTTTATTTGCTATAGCTCCTAAGGAAAGGAAAAGCGAATCATTACTAAACACTTTACCATTCTGTGTTTGCTTGTTATTTTTAAGTCTGAAATTGCTGAACTTGAAGCTGTTTTCTGACTTCAAGCAAAATACTGCAACAGAACAGAATTGTTTATTGTATCACTGTCAGTGTCCACCAGGCCCCAGGCTTTTTATTTTGTGATTCAAGTTGAGTCTGCCTTAGTGTAGTAATTCTCAGCAAATTAGAATGTATTCTTAACACAAGAAAAGAAGGGAAAAAAATCCACACCCTTATCGTTATGAAAATAAGGCACATTAGGTAAATATTTTAATGTAAAGCAGCACTGTGGTCAAATTTGGTGGTATTTTTCATTCAAGAATAGAAAGAAGTGATATGTTTTTTACTTTTACTTCTGAACATTTGCTCTAGACAAATGCTTCATCTCAATGTTAAATCGTGAATTACACTGATGTCTAAGGTGATATACTTAAAAAAAAAGAGGAAAAAAAGAAAAAAGAATGACTACTAGAAAGAATTGTATATGAGGAACTCAAAGACTGAATTTTATTTTGTATATGGAAAGCCTTCATATTCTGAAAAATGACTTGATATAATTGAAAAGATAAATTTGTGACTTAGATGACCAAAATGAACAAGAAAACATATATTGGCTATGCTGCAATGACTGAGTTTCTGTTTCAGGAATCAGAAAAGACTCAGGCAGGCAACAAGGAAGATTGGACATACTTGCCAATGAGAGCAATATTAATATTCTCCTGCATTCGCAAAAATGAGAGAATATCCATTAAAATTGATATCCACCCCTGTGGTTAAGCAGTAAAAAACTAGACTGAAGCAATATTGCTATTATTAGGTATATGTTGGTAATGTAGTGATACATCATCATTGTTTTTAGTTATAATAAGTAATAATATCTTATTTTAGAAATAATATTAAAGCTTCAATCCACTGTGTATTGTAGTGATGCACTTGTAAATCTCTTTTAAAGCTTATCAGCTGTCTCATCTTCACAATCCTCATTTACAATGCATTTCCATTATTCAGATATTGATAATGTGGTTGTAGTTCAGTTTGAACAAATATTAAATAGAAACGTAAGGAGTAAAACTTCTTAGATGTCAGTTTTCAAGATGTATGGGCAGTTAACACTGAAAGTTTTGCTAAGTACCTGAACTGGATTCTACTACAGTTGCTCCAGACAGTCCCATGGATCCTACTGTCTGGAGTAGCCCTTACTGTGTAAGCTGGCTGCCTTAGGGCATGAGAACCTGAGGACCTCTTTAGAGCTCTCTCTAGCAGTCAGCTAGCCTTTCCTTACTCTATCTGCTGTTTCAGACTGTTTCTTGTATTAGCATCTTTTCTACTCCTGCTGAGCAAGGTTGCATCTGCCCCCTCCTCCCTCTCCCCCCCCCCCCCCCCCCATTAACTTTTCTTTGCCTTTCACTGTTAATGACTGTGGAGCACCCATGTTATTCGTACAGGTCCACAGATACCCTCACCTGCATGGTGAGAGTGGCCCATCTGTTCATTATTTCTGTTAAACTTAAACAGGAATGTCAAAACCACTACAGAGGATTTTTAATTGTGTTAGTCTTCAACAAACTCTAGGTAGCCATCATATCTACAGTTCCTCCACAACAGGTTATAGGCATGTTTGTTCCTGTAAAAAAATTAATCTGTGGTCAAGATTTTATTCATTTCTGGTAAGCATCCCTTAGCAAACAGTTGTCTTATTCCAGCTCTGTCAGCTTCTACTCCCTGGCTGAAATGGCAGAAATAGATCTTCCAGGCAACAGTAACATCAGTAGGAGCTAGGAAGCCTACCTTTCTCTCAGTTAACCTTGATTCTTTCATCGTCCTTTCAATGTAATCCAGGCTGTACACCTTACAAAATGTTACTTCAGAAGCAGTGACTTTGTGATTTTTTTTCCCCTGCAATTCTCTTGCTACAGGTAGTTTCTGTAGGCAGATCTCAGTCAGGCCTCCTGGTATAAATTGGATGGGACACTTTTTATTTGTGACTTTGCTGACATAATAAAACAGTCTTAATATCAGAGTAGTCTTTATTCATAAACACAAGCTTATCTTAAAGAAGACATAGAGAAGAAGTCAGTTTCTTAAGGTGTTCGAGAATCTAAAATATATCTAAGCCCCTAAATCCAATGGATTCCAAAGCAAATTTGACAAATATGTATTTTTAAATACAAAAATACTCTGTGTTATATAACTTGTCATTTAATCATGCTTGGCATGCTTGTTGTTGATTCCCTCCAGAAATGAAATGTGTAAAAATCTATACAATATATTTTTAATATAATATTTTTTCTACGTTACGATAAACCTAGGGTTTCACTCATCACCCACAAGAAAAATCCATCAATTACTTAGTCACTTAGTCTCACTGTATGACAATCATAACTTGAACTGTTGCTGATATTTCCAAAGGATCTTTTTTTTTTTTTTTTCCCCAAATCTCCCCCATGGGAAAAAGTTGCTAAATTAATTTTAAGAGAATAAAGTAAGTAAATAAACAACCTTGTGTGTTAGAGATGGCAGGCACCTGGCTGAGGAAAATGTTTTCAAAAAAATCAGAATTGTATGAACTGGTTCCTGTGTCTTTGACAGAAGTACCATGAAACTGTAGCAGCATGAATGGAAACACTTCAAAGGCCAGAGAAATTGATAGTAAAACATTGTTCCATCAATTTTGTCAGGTGGTGTGATATGTAGAATCATTAAGGTTGGAAAAGACCTCCAAGAGCATCTGGTCCAACCATCACCCTCCTGCTGATTTCACCCACTAGATCATGTCCTTAAGCACCAAGTCCAACCTTTCCTTGAACACTCCCAGGGACAGTGATGCCACTACTTCCCTGGGCAACCCATTCCAATGCTTGACTACTCTTTCCGAGAAGAAATGTCTCCTAATTTCCAACTTAAACCTCCCCTGGTGCAACTTGAGGCCATTCCCTCTAGTCCTTTCACAAGCTATATATGAGAAGAGGATGACCCCCAGCTCCCCACACCTTCCTTTCAGGTAGTTGTAGAGAGTGATAAGGTCTCCCCTGAGCCTCCTCTTCCCCACACTAAACAACCCCAGTTCCCTCAGCCACTCCCCTTTAGAAAGCAAAAGGAAAGGTTAAAGCGAGTAAAGTAAGCAGACTCATATGACCCGTATATTTTAAAGTGTACACAATTTATTACCTACCTTCATCTACGTTTCATTTTTTCCATCTTCAAGCACTTTGGCTTAAGTACTTTAAATACTTTGAAGTATCAACTTAAAAGTCAATATAAGGAAAATTTATATTCTATCAATAATTAACACTAGTCGAACAATCTGCTCATTATTTTTAGACATAAGCTGCTTAGACTTTATTAGTTGAAAGTTGGAGATGTTGTTTCCATCTGTCTTCAACAGCTACCTTGATGTTGCTTTTCCATTTGATGTTGTTTTCAATTTGCATATCTTGCAGGGCATCCAAGAAAATCATTTGAATGACTGGTATCTCCACATCTAAGGAAATGTGGGTTTATAACATGTCTTTTATATTTTTGTCCCCTTGCAAATATGGGCTTTTATTTATCTTAACATTATTTCTGTTTACTGCACCAATGTTATCATATCACTCTATGAACTCTAACTAGAAGAGGTAATTTTGCAATTTCCTTCATTGTTTCTAACAAACTCAGAAGTCCTATAAAGTGTTAAATTATCCTCAGTTGGCATTAATTTTAGAATTATTCTTTTCTTTACAATTGTTAGGTCACAAATCGGTTTGTCAGCTGACAACAACTCTGAGCTGTAAAGGCAAAGTCATGGCAAAAAGCTGCAAATCACTGTCCTTTTTTTTTTTTTTTTTCCCTGCAAAAGAAACATCTCCCACAACATTTTTCAAGAGCTTAAGTGCTTACTGCATATATGAACTGCTTTATTTTAGTCAGTAGACTGAGAGGAGCGTCTGCAGGTAAGCTGTAAAATGTCCCGTGTCATCAAATTCTATGTTATGCAGCGAAAATGTTTTTTTTATTATTATTATTTTTAATACATAAATATATATATATCTATAGATGACAGTTTGCAAGAATGTGTGAAGTGCAAGTGACACTGCTTGTATTGGCTGTCACACTGGCAGGGTTGGCAGTCAAGACCACGGTCATGGGACTGTGTCATGTCAGTCTAAGTAGTGTCTTGTTGTAACGACATCCTGCTGGAAAGATTGCAGGTTCATTGCAGATTCATGTATTTAGTGAATCACCTGTAAGAATAAACTTTTATTACTCCTCTTCTTACTTTACAGCTCCCTTTAGTTTTTCCATATTCACAGTATGTCTATTTACTACTACTACTGCCTTGTTTAGTTAGTATGAGAAATATGCAGTTGCTTCTGCTTGTACCAAAAATTCCTACTTCTTTGCTTCATACAGCACCCCCCCAAAAAATAAAAATAAAAAGCTTATACTGACTCATACCACATGTACACACTACCTAATTAACCCATACCACCCATACCACAGAGCTAACTATGCTAATGAACATATTTTAGGTGTGAGATCACTCCAAGCTTGGCCCAGTAGGGATATAATACAAAAGATTTTTCCCTAGGAAAACATTCACATAAATAAAAAACTTCTGCTTACACTAGGTTGTTTCTTTAATGAAATAATAACAGATATTTTGCCTATTTTCACCTTTGAAGTATATATATATTTCTACAAAAGTGAAACAATGGTGTCAATAAATACTCAGGAGACGGTACTTGCTGAGAGTCTTTAGGAAACATCTATCTGTTGTGAAACAGTGGCACTTTTCAACTAATAAATAGTTAGCTAACTGAAAGTTTCTTCAGGCAATTGGTATATTCCACTCTTTCATCAAGAAAATGGTATATGACAGTATGTCTTTGATAGTCTGTGTAACTGGAAGAAACCAGAAGGGCTTGAGAAAATGTTTAGTTTGGTAATAATATTTCTTAATATTATTAACATGTACAGCATATTAATATGTACATACATATTAGTATTCTTAATATGTACAGCCAAATACCATCAACATTCCATCAACATTCTATGATTTTAAACAAGAAATTTCATTTTTCTTCCCAGATTTTACTTTAGTTTAATTTTACTTTACTTTTTACTTTGTTTAACTTTATTTATTTATTTATTTATTCTGGACAGTTTTTTTCCTGGTTTGCAGGGAACCTGGTCTATGAAGAAGGTGGAGCACCCATGCCAGGCATGGTCCACCCTTCCTCTCAGAGAAAAAAAAAGGAAAGGTGCACAGCATCAGAGTCTGTGCTTAACAGCAGGTCCTCTGAAAGTAGGAACAGACTATGAGTTCTGTTACATTCATAAACTGTTATAATTAAGGAAAGTAACTATAAGACCAGAGGAAGAGAAAAGACCGAGACATTAAGGTCATAGGCATTCTTTTAAGATCCTGTAAATCCTTTCAAACAGGTGCATAGGGCTAGATACTGGTGGCCAAGTAGTCCAGTGTTTCTTCAGGGTTTTGAAACTGGGAATTTTTAAAAAGACGTTAGTTCTGTTCTTGAAGAATCATATCTATCAAAATGATACGGTGATCCCTAAAGTGTGAGGAGAACAGACAAATGGGGAGGTGAGTACTCTTCAAATAGAAGAAATTTGAAGACTCTTGGAGTCTGAGAAAGCAGAGCTTGAGAAGGAAGCCTAAAACTATAAGACAGGCAAATTGTGTAAGTCTGGATGTTTAAGATATTTTAACCATTGAACTGCTCTGAATGTGAAGCACAACAAAAGTGATGTGAAGCTGAGGTGGTGGTTTGGCCTGAACTTAGACTGAGTATGACATAAGCAAGAAATTGTCAGTGAATTTTACTTCAGTGTAGAAGGCTGATGCAAAAACCTATTCCACATAAATTGTCATGAGATTGCAAAAGGAATGAATTTGGAGAGAGTTAGGCGTAGATGAATATAATAGGTCTAGGGTTTTGGCACCCTAGTAAAACTTCTCTGTATTTTAAAGTCTAAGCAGCACAATGACCCTGAATCAATGCAAATAAAGTAACTAGTTTCTTCAGTGAATATGGTTTGATCAGTGTTAGTTCAAGCCTGTTAGATTTGCACAGTGCCTAGCAGGTTAGATGCTTGGCTTGTGAGAACATCCATTGTACTTAATGCACAACCTCCCAAACTCTTTCCTAGCCACCAGCCTACTGGTATTTGGTGGGTATGAGAGTGAAGGGTTGGGGAGATTTGGAAAGAAAACCTTGATACTGTGCGAGCACTGTTCAGCAGTAGGCAAAATGTTGGTGCATTATCAACACCTTTCTAGACACAAATGTAAAGCATAACACTATTCGGGCTGTTAAGGGGAAAGTTAACTTCACCTCAGCCAGACCCAATAAAATTATAAACCAAGTTCCCTTTTTTTGTTGTTGTTGTTTTTGTTGTTGTTGCATTTCCATGCTCCGCCCTCACCAAAAAACTGAAATCCTTAGGGAAGCATCTTCTGATGCTCCCTTGGAAGCAGTGTGGCTCCACACCATCCTGTCTGTCACATGTAGTTAAATGCCACCACTTTGCCAACAGAATATGAGTCAAGGTTTCTGATACATAGGAGAAATGGGCAAGTTAGAAGTATGTGCACTGACATGTAGAAATCTGATACTTTCAAGATTTTGTATATATTATTGAAGAGAAAATTGCAGCACTGATATGTCTATTATATTTTTAATATTCTTAAAATCAAGAAAAATGTTGCATTGCAATGCATGTTACTGTAAAAGGAAATATCAACTTGGCAGGAGAAGCAAATCTTGTTAATATAAAATAAGGAAAATCATGCTGTATCTAAATCAACTACGTACATAATATATTAACTCCAGCTATAAAATCTTGATCAACAGCAGAGGTAGAAATGTTTCCATTTAAAAGCTTTATCAAAAGCCCTAGGGCTTATTATGGAAACAAAACCCCAAACCAATTGCATTAAGCTTTTGTTAAAGAATAAAATACAGTACAAATGCATAAATCACCTTGTTGGTCCAAGTTGAAGTTTTAACTACTCAAAGAAAACCCTTCAGGTCTGAATACATTTTCTGAAAGATAGTTTTTATTTTTGACATTTCAACACTACAGTAAAACAGTTATTTCTAAAGAAAAACTCTTAAGATATGAAGCGAGCTACTCTGAATGTAGATGTTCAAAAATGTTTATTATGATATCTTTTCAGTTTTATCTTCCTGCAGATGGACATGAATAGAGATACACAGCATTGGTGGGTAGGGGAAGAGCAACTGATGTCATCTACCTGGATTTGTGCAAAGCATTTGACACTGTCCCACACAATATCCTTGTCTTTAAATTGGAGAGACGTGGATGTGATGCATGGAACACATGCGTGGTGGGTAAGGAATTGCCTGGATGGTCACTCTCAAAGATTTGGAGTTGACAGCTTAATGTCCAAGTGAAGATCAGTGACACGTGGTGCACCTCAGGGGTCAGTATTGGAACTGGCGCTGTTTAATATCTTTGTCGGTGAAATGGAGAGTGGAACTGAGTGTACCCTCAGCAAGTTTGCTGATGACACCAAGCTGTGTGGTGAAGTCAACATGCTAGAGGGAAGAGATGCCATCCAGAGGGACCTTGACAGGCTTGAGAGGTGGGCTTGTGCAAACCTCAACAAGGTTCAACAAAGCCAACTGCAAGGTCCTTTACCTGCGCTTGGGCAATCCCCAGCACAAACACAGACTGAGCAAAAAATGGATTGAGAGCAACCCTGGGGAGAAGGTCCTGAGGGTGCTGGTGGATGAGAAGCTCAACATGAGCCTTCAATGTGCACTTGCTGCCAAGAAAGCCAATCATATCCTGGGCTGCATCAAAAGAAGTATGACCAGCAAGTCAAGGGAGGTGATTCTCCCCCTCTGCTCTGCTCTCGTGAGACCCCACCTGTAGTACTGCTCTGGGGCCCCCAGAACAAGAAGGACAGGGACCTATTAGAGCAAGTCCAGAAGAGGGCCAGGAGAATGATCAAGGGCCTGGACAGGCTGAGGGAGTTGGGATTGTTCAGCCTGGAGAAGAGAAGTCTCTGCGCAGACCTTACAGCAGCCTTCCAGTACCTAAAGGGGGCCTACAGGAAAGCTGGGGAAGGACCCTTTGTCAGGGAGTGCAGGGATAGGACAAGGAGTAATGGTTTTAAATGAAAAGAGGGTAGATTTAGGTTAGATTTTTGGAAGAAATTCTTTACTGTGAGGGTGGTGAGGCACTGGCACAGGTTGCCCAGAGAAACTGTGGATGCCCCAACCCTGGAAGCGTTCAATGCCAGGTTGGATGGAACCTTTAGCAACCTGATCTAGTGGAAACTGTCCCTGCCCACGGCGGGGACGTTGGAATTAGATGATCTTTAAGGTTCCTTCCAGGATTCTTTAATTCTATGATACACAATCTACATAATTTTTGGCCATACTATTAAAACACTGATAATTCATAATAACGTATGCACTTAAAATAATTATGACCTTAGTTTGTTCTGATGTGGATAGTTTTCCTTTCTGTCTTTCTAATGAGGTAAATAAATGGTTTTAAAACAGGAGAAAAAGTGAAATCAAGTATAATTGTAAAATGAAATATGAATATCCTTGAATTATAGCTGAGAACTTGGTTTACAATGTCAAATCTAAGTTCCAGAGACCAGTCCTCTTCCTCTATTATTATCAATCTTACTATTATTTATGTGGGAAGGTCATATGTTCTTATTAATGTTTGTTCATGCTCTTAATCATAAACTGTAAGTCCAAACACAACCTATAACCAAATTTTGTGCCTCAAAATCATGCAAGCTATAAAAGTTAAATTACATGCTTTCATATGAATATGCACTTATCCTAAGCACATGCATTCTTTCATCTTCAATTCATTTATTTTATAGGCACTAGTGCAGTTGGTGAAATCTTCATGCTTAGGTTCTGCACTGGCAGAAATAATAGACTAATAACCTCTCTTAACATTAGTCATTTCAATGAACTAATGATCCCTTTTCTTGGAGGAAATCATTTTTATGAAGCTCTATCACAGCCTTGAATGATTGTGACTTCAGATCAGGCTGTTAAACAGTAATGGATTTAACAATTGCCATACTTTTTTTTTTTTTTTAATTTGCCTCTATAACCCCTCTGCTTTCCTTTCATCCTGGACATTCCTAACAAACCAGTGGGGGTAGGTGGGCAAGTTTTAAAACACATCAACAAACAGTGGAGAAACAATACTTTCTTTTTGCAGTATAGTCCTTTGGAAAGTTTCTGTCTCCAACAAGCTAAATGACATTTAATGAATTTAACCAAACTATGGAGTAATGCAACAATGTTCAGTTTATTTTGGGGGAGGGCTGGGGAAGAAAGAAAAATAGAGAAAAGAAGGGGAGGGGAGGGGAGGGAAGGGAAGGGAAGGGAAGGGAAGGGAAGGGAAGGGAAGGGAAGGGAAGGGAAGGGAAGGGAAGGGAAGGGAAGGGAAGGGAAGGGAAGGGAAGGGAAGGGAAGGGAAGGGAAGGGAAGGGAAGGGAAGGGAAGGGAAGGGAAGGGGGAAAAAAACTCAGGAAGCTTCATGTTAGGGTCTTTGCTTGTTTTAAGCTATAATAGCTACAAAAATACGATGTGGTGGTATTACTTGGCTGAGCAGCTGAACTCCACCACAACTGTGCTCTTGCTCCCCCTCCTAAAAGGTACAGGGGGAGAAAATATGATGGAAAAAGCTCAAGGGTGGAGATAAGGACAGAAAGATCACTCAACAATTATCGTCACAGGCAAAATAGACTCAATATAGGCAGACTGATATAATTTTTGCCTACCACTACAGACCACAACAGTGAGAAACTAAAAAAAATCTAAAAACACCTTCCCCCCATTCACCCTCTTCTATGTCCTCCCCCACCCCAAGCAGCACAGGGAAACAGGTAATTGGGGCTGTGGTTAGTCCCTAATGCTTGGTGAAAGGGGGAGAAAATATGATGGAAAGGGCTCAAGGGTTGAGATAAGGATTGGGAGATCACTCAACAGTTATCATCACAGGCAAAATAGAGTCAGCATAGGGAGATTAAAATAGTTTATTGCCTATTGCTAACAAGCTAGAGCAGGGAGAAACTAAAAAGAAAAAAAAATCAAGAACACCTTCCCAGCATCCATCCTCTTCAACGTCCTCCCCCTGAGTGGTGCAAGGGAACGGGGTTTGAGGTCAGTCCCTAACGCTTCATCTCCACCGCTCCTTCACGGTCACTCTCTGCCCCTGCTCCATGCAGGGTCCCTCCCACGGGATGCCGTCCTTCCCAAACTGATCCTACGTGGGCTTCCCAGAGGCAGCAGCTCTTCAAGAACTGCTCCAACATGGGTCTGTACCACAGGGTCCATCCGTCAGGAGCAAACTGCTCCAGCACGGATCCCCCATGGGCAGCAGCTCCCCCCAGACCCCCTGCTCCTGCGTGGGCTCCTCTCCACGGGCTGCAGCTCCAGCCTGGGGCCTGCTCCTGCAGGGGCTCTCCATGGCCCGCAGCCTCCTCCAGGCCACATCCACCTGCTCCACCGGGGGCTCCTCCACGGGCTGCAGCATGGAGATCTGCTCCATGTGGGACCCATGGGCTGCAGGGGGACAGCCTGCTCCACCAGGGGCCTCTCCACAGGCCGCAGGGGAACTGCTGCTGAGTGCCTGGAGCACCTCCTGCCTTCCTTCTTCATTGACCTTGGTGTCTGCAGGACTGTTTCTCACTCCTCACTCCCAGATGCTGCTGCCCAGCGATTTTTTCCCACCTCTTCTTAAATCTTAAATCTCTCACAGAGATGCAAACAACATGGCCTATTGTCTCAGCTCTTGGCAGCAGTGGGTCCCTTTGGAGCTGGCTGGAGCTGGATCTTTTCTAACATGGAGCAGCTTCGGAGCTCTGCTCACAAAGACCACCCCTGCAGCCTCCACTACCAAAACTTTGCCACGTAAACCCAATACAGGTAGCTGAAACTTAAGCACAACTGCTGGAAAGCTTATTTGTGCTTCTGATAAAATATAGTTAAAACATCCATCTTAACCATCCTATTCTGTCTCATGCAATTTGGGGGAGTAAGTCTTCTAAGGTGGGGTTTGCCTGGTAGGAGACAGGCTCCCTTTTCATACATTTCTCAGGTCAGTTCTTTGTCATCAGTTAGTCTATTTTATGTGCCTTCTCCTACTATTTTTTTATTTTTTTTATACCCAGTTGCTTCTCCCTGGTGTGCTCACAGATTATGTATGCTTGCTATATTTGAACTACATAGTTTTACTGGTATGTTTTAAACAAAGCAATACAGACACTGAGCAGTGTAAAGGGATCATTTTATGGAAGATTGCATAGCCTGTAATGCAGTGCTGGATGTCGTTACCAATGGTTATCACAAGTTTTCAGGCAAGCCTGAATGGGCCTCCAGAGTCTCAGTCTGCCTGCGGTTTTATGCCACAGACCTAAACTTGTGTTTCCTGTGGATTTTGTCAGAGTTCTGATTTAAAAGCAGCAACAGGAACAATCATACAGTTCTTCAGTGTTGCAAAGAAAATATAAATCCGTGGAAAAATATCCATAGTGGATAGTGCATAGTGATTCGAGTAAACCAGAAAGAGAATTTCTCTCTTTTCTTCACCATTAGACAAATGGAATTCCGAACACCCATAAAATGCAAGAGCAGAGCATAAACACTCCAGTATGATAGCACACACCATCTTGTCTGAGATATAAAATTGGTCTTTTGGAGCATCTACATGCAGAGGCAGTGAATCAGTTCTACTACACTAAAATATCATCTTTTTATTCTTTTCCTGCATACACTACAGCATGCAGAACAATAACAACAAAAATCTCCCTCCCATCTGAGCACAGGTACAAGCCAACGTGTTAATTATAGACTTATAAAATTGGTATTAATCTTTTTTTTCTTTCCTTTTTTTTTTTTTTCTGATATAGATTCTCTTCTATTGCCACAAGTTGCCATAAATTGCTCATTAAACTTCAAGCAATACAATGTAATGCTTGCTACCATTTATAGGCAATGCTCTCCAAAGTATAATTAGAGGGAGTATTATGACATAGAACAATGGAGACAATTATTTCTGAAGTTTATTAATGCTAATTAGCATATGGCATCTAAGACAGCTGCTGATACTTCATTGCTAAATACTGAGGGACTAATTAGAGTTTGATGTTAATTAGCTTCTTCTGCATGTGCATTGTCCTTAGATGCATATGCACTGTCACCACTGGGCTATTAAAAATCTGGCCTAAGCCTTCTTGCAGTGGTAGGATACGGCATTTAGGAAATTTTGCAGACTGTACAGTACAGCTCTCTAATGTGTCCTTAATAGCCATGATATGATCTTTAACAAGCCAAATTCACAAATTCTCATTGCAGTATGATACAAATTTTATTTTAAAAGGAGTGAAATCATATAAATTGTTAAAAAATGACAGTTTTGTACATTTTTAGCAGTAGAATAACAGCCTGAGAGATCAAAAACGTACATATAATGAGCTGAGGAAGAGAGAAACACAACAGAATTTCCCAGGCTTACACTATGCTATCTGCTATTAAATCTTTTTCATTCTGAATATAATTTTTTTTTTCTTCTTGCAGACATCCCTGTTCACTCTATATTATCAAACATGTCTGCCTTACAAAACTTTTTGGAAGCTTAAGAATATTATTGAAAAAGGAAAAAGCAATAAAGTCTTATCTGTAGCTAGCAAGCAGGAAATGAGCATATGTTCTTTACTTTTTAGCAGATTATTGTTGCTTTACATGAGATTATTATTTAAAATCAAATTTTTTTTTTTTCCAGGGCATAGCAGTATTCCAGTTAGAATTCTGTGGGTCAATCATAAATTTTATTGTTTTATATATTTTATTTATTATTATTGTTTTTTAGTCGTTTAAAACTATTGGGTTTATTGTGTTTTTCCTGTATAGTTAAATAGTATGTATTTTTTTAAATGAGTACTAAAGTACTAACTAGCAAAGATTGTTAGTTAAGTCTCTTTTTTTTTTGGGGGGGGGGGGGAGGGGGAGGAGGAGTAAAGTTGCCCATTATTGCTCAGAAGATTCTAAAAAGAATAGGAAAAATAAATAAATAAAGTAAGGATGATAACATAGGCCCTCAGCTAAAATGTGAGAAAGCTATGAAGGGGATTCCCAGTGACAAGAACAGTGGAGAGTTTGAAAACGAAGATCAAAGCTAATTGTGAGCCCCAGCCTGACTTTCAGACAGGTCCACTTCCTCACCCACTTTCTAGTCTTGATCAAAAAGGCCTTTGACTTTTGAAATCTTTTTAACCCTAGAGCTGCTTTGTAAGATGTCAAATGCATATTTAAGTCACTTATCTCTGTAGACAAGACTTCTGCAGCAGCAGCAAGATCTTCTGTTTTGTAAAGTTAGCTAAAAATGGTCCACTGCATGGAAGGAATCCTTATCACACAAGTTGGGTCTAAAGTGATGCTTAAGAATTTTTGGATAAAGTAGCTTGATTAAGAAAGTATATATTAAATATTGTTGAGGCCTGTGCTCTATGTAAAATCTGAAGTTGCTAATGTTTGTTGAATCCATGGGATAAAAATGTTAAAGTTGTAGGAGCATTATAATCCACAACTGAAAAATCAGTCTTGCTATTCCAGGTGGATAACCATCCTCTTGATGAAAGATTATGACTGAAATACTAAAGAAATAAAAATGGGGTCCAAGAGGAAGTGTACTGAGGATGAGTGACTCTATTGACCTAACTGGGAAATCAAATATCAATAAGAACAAAGAAGGACCTGTTCTGAAAAAAACTAGTGAAATTCAAACTGAAAATCTGGCAAAAATAATGCAGGGAGTATATATACTTGAACCGTAACAAAGATAATGCTAATGGGAAAGATGAAAGAAATGCAGTAGATCAGCTCCACATTTACACATTACAGATTAAAAGGATTTGTCTGTATTTGGCTCTTCATGTATTCTCAGACTGACTCCTCTCAGGAAAAACAGACAATGTTATAGTATAAGATAAATGGTCTGTTAATCCAAAGCAAAAGTAACATACCTGTTTGCATTTGGGTGCTGGTGTATACAGTAGCATTTTGCCATAAACAGTAATAACAACTGTGTTAAAGGGATGATATTTAAGGAGTTGTAAGGGGTAAGTGTATTGCCACAGAAAAAAATGCAACTAGGCAGATAAACAGTAAACTGCAAAGGTTAAAATTCATATCAGCTCCATGAAAAAGAGTGAGCCCTGCTTATTAGATAATCATATGATATTTGAAGACTAACCAGAAGCTGGACTTCCTATACAAACAAATACCAGACTAATTCAGAAATTTCCTCCATGGACTGAAGAAACTCTCAGTGGACACTGGAACAGAGCTGTGATACCCATACTGCCCCAGGTCAAGTCCTGAGGAAAGCTCCTTTTCCTAAGGTCGCTCTTATTTGGAAAGGCCAGTTGCTCTTGGATACCATCCAGGTGGATGGAAACATCAGGAGTTCATTCACTGATTACAGAAGCAAAAAGATTCCTTATGTATAGTCTAAATACCTTTCCTTATGTATAGTCTAAAAGGAATTAAACAAAAAGGAAATATTTTCTTCTGGATGGTTTGGAGATGCAAGAAATCTCAATTAGAAAAGTCACATTTTTGCCTCTTGCCTTGATTCTTCATGGAAAAGAAAGTCGGGTCTATACCCCCCTAAGATATTAATTGAGTAATTAGGATGCACAGGGCTCTGTTCTACCTATGTAGATATTTCCTTGCCTCACCTGTTGGCACCAGCAGCTACGCACAAAGTTAGATTTGCCAATTCTGAGCATGTAGATGGGATGAGGCCTTGAACAAAACCTGTGCAGAGTAAGGTTTTGCCTGCTTCCTCTAACTGGTACCTGACACCAGTGACTTTTCTATCTGCTGGGTTAATGCTCTCACTGGCAGATCAGAGGGGCACACAGAAAGGGTGATCGCTCATGTTTCTTGAGTCCCATATTTCTGGGATCAATAATTCACAGAGGCAGCAAATAAGGAGAGGGAAAAATAGTGTACCTATGCCATAAAGTGATAAGTGATAAGGTTGTTATGAAAGAGGAAGGTACTATTTTCTCTCTCCACTCCAATGAATACATTTAGGTATTTTTATGAAACAAGACAAGGAGCTTGTAACTTTCATGTTCACTGAAGAAAATTTTTCAGGGTAGTCTCCAAGGGTCCTAAAAGAATTAGAAAACATAAGGCAGATATAAAAAAGCCTAATACTTTCTAATTTTCGCATGTCTTCCTAAATTTTCAAATTGGTCTCCTGATTGTTTTGAGGACCTCCCACACATTTTTTAATGGCTTTGGATACTTTCAGCCTAGAGAAAAGAAGACTTAGGAAAGATACGACATGACAATTGCAGGAACAATGGAGAAGGTGAATAGGAGTCAATTATTAACTGTCCATTTTATAAGTGTAAAAGTGTGAATTAGATGGCATTGGTCATTCAAATTAATACAAAGGAATAGTTCTCGACTGTTTTCCCCCAAGCCAAACAAGTATATCACTTATGATAATAATATTGCTAGTACCAGTGGTCAGAGTCAAGCCTCACAATACTGTCAAGCATTTAACAAATTGTATTTTTGTTGATCTAATGTTGCCTATCTCATTTTGAAATTTAAAAAAAAAAAATCACACACACACACACACAAAACCCACTCAAAATTATTGTAGTATTTGTTTTCAAAATAATCTCGTCATCCTAAACCTGCCCGTAATCTGTTTAGCTTATTCCTATACTCTGTAAACAGCTTCATATGACAGTCGGTGATGTTTTTTCATAATCTGGAGACTACAGTAAATGATTGGTGACTAACTGGGAGACTGTAGCTCAACAATTGATCTACATGGCAATTTTCATCATTTAACTTGAAAAAATTATGTCCATCTCTCCTAGAAAAAATACACTACCCTTATACCTATGATGTGTGAAAAATAATATTGTACATAATTTTGCTGCAGAATTTAAAATGGAAATAGTTATGTGGTACTGGATTTACTAAAGAATTTTAAACAGATTTTTATGACTCTAAATATCTCTCTGTATAGTCAGAAACATTATGAAAGTCAAATTACCACTCAGTTGTTTAAATAAGTGTTGCCAGAAACAGCCTAACAGAATTATGAAACACTGTGAAAACATGGCCTAAAGAAGAGCTGTCCGGGTGATGATTTAATTTAATTCAGTAGAACTGGCTATTAAAATCACTGCCTCTTCCTAAACTACTCTGATTGCAGTTAGCATCATTATTTCAAAAATTGCGGACTGGAAGAGAAGAAAAATAAGGCATTTGGGATTAGACCCAGAAGTCATTGTCATTGTCATGTGAACCCTACTTTTGTTCCTGGAATTTTTTCCTAATTATCTTTTTATCACATTATGGATTAAAAACCTCTTTATGACTCTGAAATATCAAAATGAGGAAATACTCAACTTTGGCATTCCATTTTGTTTTGTTTATGTGAATCACAGAATCACAGAATTGTAGGGGTTGGAAGGGATCTCAAGAGATCATCGGGTCCTACCCCCCTGCCAAAGCAGGTTCCCTAGTGCAGGTTGCCCAGGTAGGTGTCCAGACAGGCCTTGAATATCTCCAGAGAAGGAGACTCAACAACCTCCCTGGGCAGCCTGTTCCAGTGCTCCGTCACTCTCACTGTGAAGTTCTTTCGCATGTTGATATGGAACTTCCTGTGATCCATTCTGTGTCCATCGCCCCTTGTCCTGTCCCCACAATCCACTGAAAAGAGGTTGACCAAATCCCACTGTCTCCCACACTTAAGATATTTGTAAACATTAATAAGACCCCCTCTCAGTCTTCTCTTCTCAAGACTGAACAGACCCAGGTCTCTCAGTTTTTCCTCACAGGGAAGATACTCCAGGCCCCATATCATCTTTGCTGCCCTCCACTGGACTCTTTCCAGGAGATCCCTGTCTTTTTTGTACCGGGGAGCCCAGAACTGGACACAGAACTCCAGGTGAGGCCTGACCAGGGCAGTGTAGAGGGGGGAGGATCACCTCCCTTGACCTGCTGGCCATGCTCCTTTATATGCACGCCAAGATCCCATTGGCCTTCTTGGCCACCAGGGCACACTGCTGGCTCATGGTCAACCTGTCTCCACCAGGACCCCCAGGTCCTTCTCCACAGAGCTCCTCTCCAGCAGGTCATCCCCCAGCCTGTACTGATACATGCGGTTGTTCTTTCCTAGCTGCAGGACTCTACACTTGCTCTTGTTAAACCTCATTTGATTACTTCCTGCCCAGCTCTCCAGACTGTTCAGGTCTCGCTGAATGGCAGCACAGCCTTCTGGCATGTCGGCCACTTCTCCCAGCTTTGTATCATTAGCGTACTTGCTGAGGGTGGACATTATTCCCTCATCAACGTCGCCAATGAAGATGTTGAACAAGACCAGACCCAGCACCGACCCCTGGGGAACACTGCTAGTCACAGGTCTCCAGCCGGACTATGCACCGCCAATCACCACCCTCTGAGCTTGGTCAGTCAGCCAGTTTTTAACCCACCTTACAGTCCACTCCTCTATTCCACACTTTCTCAGCTTTGCTAGCAGGATGTCGTGCTAAAGTAAGGTAGATGACATCCACTCCTCTCCCCCTGTCTACCCAGCTGGTGATGCCATCACAGAAGGCTACGAGGTTGGTCGAACATGATTTCCCCTTGGTAAATCCATGCTGAATACTCCTCATAACCTTCTTCTCTTCCAATTGCTCGGAGACGGCATCCAGAACAAACTGTTCTAACACCTTTCCAGGGACAGAGGTAATACTGACAAAACATTGTCAGTCACCTGGCCCAAAATATTGTCACCTGGCCCATGTGTACAATTTGCATTAGACAAAATCTAAACCTATTGTTACATATGTTAATTGACATCTATCAAGAATAATAGATGCATAAAATTAGATTTTGCTGATACATATTCATTCAAAAAGTACTGAAGCCTAACAATTGTCATTTTGTAGTTTATACCCTGATTGTACCATCAACAAACTGGCAGAACTCTAAAGCTACTCAGACTATAGTTGAAAACAGAGGAAAGCTTTCACCTTTCAGTCAAAAAAGAATAGTGCCAGCTGTGAACTAGTCTTACAGATTGCTTTAGAGGTAGCTTCTCATGTATCTTTGCAACTGGAAATAATCAGATGACTGCAAAAATAAGCATAATCCAATATTTTAGAGATGTTAAAATGTCTGAGAAAATATCATTTATAAGTTTTTTTTTTTTTTTAATTAAATTCATTGAGCGATGTATGTGGAGGACATGAGCAGATATCCAAATGGCAACTAAAAGTGGAGAATAGCTAATGAAATACCAGGCACCTTTGCCAAAAATTGTTCCATAACCAGTAACTTATCTTCCTAATTTACTTAGCAGCTTCCAGTTCTTAAAAAAATACAATACAATACAGTACAATAAAATGAAACGAAACGAAACAAAACGAAACGAAACAAAACGAAACGAAACGAAACGAAACGAAATGAAATGAAAGTCATAGTTTCTGGGGAGAAAAGACTTAGAGAAATCCAATGTACAAGACAGCAAATTATTTTACATGGGCAACAAGTAAACTAGTCTGGCTAAAGTTTTTGCTTTCTAACCCTATACTTATATAAGACTTTATTCAGAGTTTTGAAGGAAGCTATATGTGTAATGAGATGGATTTACATTGAGTTGGATCTCTTTTTTGGAAGAATTTTATATGCTTATCAAAGTGAATATGGTTTTGTTTCTATTGATATTATAATATGGAACAGAATGGCTGAATCTGGGCTGATCTGTGGATACCTCCTGGTGTCTTGTCAGTCCACTTCTACAGATTTTGGACCTAGTCAATGCACAGTTTGGCTTCTATCTGCTCAGTGTGCAAAGGGTGGACTGGTGGAGTCCCAGGTTTTATCCTAAACTTAATAGGGTCATGATCAAAGAGTATATATCAAGAACAAAGAGCTCAGAAGATATCCTAGATTTTTCACCCCTTCTATATGCACAATCCTTTCCGTCTGACTGAAACTTCTCTGTAAAATACTCAGAAATTCTGGCAAAAATTCAAGATTTCCAAAATAAGATGTTCTCTTAGTCATTCAGCTCAATCACAAATTTCTACTTCTTATTTGGTCTCTGTCTTATTATTCCAATTTCGCTGTGTTTTCCTCTACTACTTCTGTTCTATTTTTCTCCATCTTCCTTTATCTTCTGATAGTGATGTGGTCTTGTACCTAATGTTATAAAACAGAGCACAGGGAGAATTGTTTACTGTAGCTGCAGGTTCTGTTAACTATAACGTAGCAGTCAGAAGGACAGTGAAAACCAAAATTGTGGGAGAGAAGATGGAAGCAGAAAGTTCATGGAACAATACATTAAAGCAAGCACTAAAAGGATGGCGATTTCTAGGGGAAGAGGAAGAATGCTTTTTATATTAATTTTATAGGAAACAATAGGCAGGTTTCTATTTTTTCACTTGGTGGGACATCAGCAGTGAGGAAGAGGTTTTTAAAGTGCCTTGTATCTTTGCTGCACCCTACAGTTGAAGCTATAATCCTTATTCTCCTCAGGCAGACATAAAAATCAGTACAGGCTGCACTATTACAATTTTTAACAGCAACTTCCCTGAAGTTCTCTGCAGCAGAAATGCAAGCTGTAAGTAGGACTGACAGGTTGGTGTTCAGTGGGATCTCAGCACACTCACACAGTAAGAGGAAAACACTTCTGATTTCAGGATATTTTTCCTTATCCAGTTTCAAGTCACATAGAAGATCACTTTATATAAAGAGTTCGAAAATTTCTTATGTAAATTTTAACTTTGAAATCATTACTGCTTCTTCCTCGTTCTGATATTAATGTTACTGGGGGATGGAGAAGGAAGTAAAAAGAGTTTGAAATAGAGTACTTAATAATATATGTGCTAGAGTGGTTAATAAAGCATGGTACATCCCTGGAAAACCCAATTCATCCTCATACCAAAAGACATTATTAGACAAATGTTCATTTCTAAAAGACATTGTTAAACAAATGTTCATAAAGTACTTTATTTAAAAAGAATATCCACATTAGTAAGATAAGCAGTGGAGCCAGGCCTTTCAGGAGCAGGTGGAAGACACCCATTTTCCATTCACAGTATGGAAATACAAATACGTACAAAATAACTTGGTTATCAACTGGAAAACATTTCACTCACTATATGGATGTATGTCTTGAATGCAGATTTATTTCACAGTTTCAAATACAGGAGTTGTAATTAAGTTTAATAAAATTAACCTAGTAGGGGAGGTTTTTCATGTGTAATCGCAGCTCTTTATTAATATGTACATGATGGGCTAGAGGGAAAGGACAAATCATACCCTGCTTTCAAATACATCTATTCAATAATCAGGGACAGTGAAGAGGTGCTATCTTTTTTTTTTTTTTTTTCCCCACAAAAAAAAATAGATTACTTCTGTCTTCTTCCAAAAGCTATAGAAGGAAATATGATTTTTTATGATTTTTCACTCAGACATTGAAAGGGCCCATTTTAGTCACTATATATTAGAATAGATCAAAATTCCCCATTATAATCACTTTTTTTTTTCCTTGCAGTTTTACTCAGAGTATACCCTATAGCTGTAAATAATGATTTTCAAATCAACTACCTCATTAACAAATCTAATTACAGAAATACCTAAATTGGCCAGGAGTGGTAAATAATAAAAAATGCCTACAACTGAGCTTTAAAAGGAATATATTTTTGCATCACTAAAAAGAAAAAAAGAGAAATATTTTAAAGATACAGTGGTCAACTGAATCAGTGGTCAACTGAATCATAGCATAAAACACCTGTGCAATGCACCAGCATTCAGGTCTTGACAGATTTATATATCCCAGACAGCCAGTAGTCTGAATTGCTCTGCATATTAAAGTATTAAAGGTTGTTTGTAATTCTGTCTTATGGCCTTCATTATTAATGTTGAGAGTTTTGTTGTTGTTGCTGTTTTGTTTTGTTTTTACCTTAGTTTGGAATAATCAAGGAGAAAATAAGGCAGGGGGCATTGGCTATAGAAATCTTTCTTGTGCAAGTGCTAGTTATTGTACATTGAGACTAGGAGATTTCGAGGAGGAGGAGGTTAATTGGCTAGTAATCAGAAGCACAAAGGAATAATAAGGAAAAATAGTTGTTTGGGGAGAACATGGAATATTTATTCAGCCCCAAATACACATTCCTATTTCTTTCTCTTTTTCATTAATTCTATCCTGTATCCATCTGAGTTTACTTCCCGAAGGACAATCTGCTGTCATGCTCTTTGATGGCCAGTGTCTTGTGAGCTACCATTCTCAGGCAGGCTCATTACTGAAAAACATGTGCTACAAAATTATTCATCCTCCCCATTTCATAACTGATGAATCTGAAGATAAAATCTTCTATTTCATTGCTTAGAATTTCTTAGTAACAGAGAAGAAAAAAAGAAAAGGCACATAAATGTTCTACTCTGAAGGAAATGGAGTTAAGAAGTTTTGGGGCAATATTAAAACATCTAGTAAGGAACTGTCTGCGCTCCAGTTTTAGGTTTGTAGAGTACCAACTATACTGACAAACACTGTAGACTTGTGGTTTCTTCCTAAATTGCTTACTTTAATTTAACTTAAAATGAAAAACAAAACAAAACAAAACAAAAATAAAATAAAAGTGAACACAGACATATTTAGAACTTTGTATGAAACAATTCAGCAAGAAGGCTACAGTAATAATGTTCCAAACTTGAGAATTTGGTATTTGAAAGAGAAAAACAATGTTCAGATAGAATTTTGGGTAATTTTTTGGAACACAATATTAGCGTATTATTTCTATGGCAGGCTCTAAATTGTCACAAAACAATTAAAGATGGTAGCATTAAGGTAGATGAGCATAATGCTGTAAAACTTTTTGGAGGACAGAAGGGTAAAGAATACAATAATCTACCTAATGATTTACAGCATTTCAAAATACAGCGTAACTTTTCTCTTTCTTAAAAATGGAGATGATGTTGCCATTGATACTAAAAGAAACAACACCATGTCTTTAAACATTAAATGCAGAGTATTAAACTGAAGTTGCCTTTGTGTTGCCAAAGCACTGACAAGCCAAAAAGAACATAGGAGGAGAGGCTGAGAACACTGAGACTGCTTGGCCTGGAGAAGGGAAGGCTCTTGGGGAGAACGCCTCAGTGTGAGTAAATACCTGATGTGAGGGAACAGAGAAAGGGGTGCCAGACATACCTCAGTAGTACCTGGTGGCAGGAAAAGAGGCAATGGGCACAAATTAAATCTCCATCTAACCATGAAGACAGTTTTTACTGTGAGGGTGATCAAACACTAGAGGAGGTAACGATTCTATGATTTCACCTGGATACATTTAAAAGCCAAGTATCCATAGATTAAATAGGCTTTATTTCATTTCTAGAGGAGGTTAGAGAAGGAGGATCCATTCAGATCAATAACTTAAGAAAATACTCCCTGCCAAAACAATGGAAATCTTGCTAATTTACAATCCAAAAAACTGTTTTGCAGTTCTTGAAAAATTCTGATCAAATGACCAGCTGATCAACTATTCCTGTATATTTCGTAATTTACTTACTGCTCACCCATGACATCATTGAACCACTGAATTTTTACAGAGTAGGGAAGAAGACTACTTATGTCAACAGATCTGTAGAAAGTGATGAATTTGCTGTTTTATTTTTATTTTTATTTTGGGGGGTGAAGTGGTGTTTCCTGTGATACAGGTTTTGTACATCAATTTCCTCTTTTATTTAGATAGTATAATATTATTGTAGTGTAATAATTCCATGTGTAAAGCACTGATGAAATACTGTTTATTAAACACTCTAGTATCCTTGAAAGCATACATAACTGAATAGAATATTTATGATTAAGTAGTTTAATAGTTTGTTTCTGCATTGTAAAGAAATAGGAAAATATAACTGACCTTGCAATGCCTCTTCTTAACTTCAGGAAAAGACAACTCAGAATTACATAGAAAAAGCAAAACCCACCAAACAAGGTTTTCTGTTTAATTTTCAGGAAAAAAACAAACAAACAAACAATACATTGTAATGTCTCCATAGCAGGAATGGTGTTACCGTAACTGTGTGTGAAGACTGGTTGTTAAAATCTTCCACGAAACTATCCAAGAAGAAAATTATTTTTACAACTCTTCTAAAGTGAGTCTTCTTTTAAAGTGGTTAAATATTTTTGTAAGGGCTTAGAGTAATAGGGAAAAAATGTAATAGATAAAAAGTATGCAGAAAACATGATGTATAACTGCATCTGATTCAAAGTAACAATGCAGAGTGCTTGGTATTATGAACAAAATGAGAGTGTCGGTATTAAAACAGCAGAATTTGGACTTGTTAGCAGTAGCTTGATGCTTACAAAAGTATTAACTGAGCCTCAAGGAAAAAATGAGTAAGACATTCCTTTCAGCTTCACCATGGTAAAGAAGTATCACCCAGCATGCTGAATTTAATCCTTATTCCTCCCAGCAAGATGCCAGGCCTGTACTGGAAGTACAAGTGTGTCCCTTTGTGCATGGGTGCATGGAGTTGTCCTTGGTAGCACTTGCCTGAGCAGCAGGGGCTTCCTCCCAGCCTAGGTGCTCTGATTCCCTTTCTCTTTCACCACCAGGGGAAGGCTGAGTACCATCTCATGGCCTGGTGTGCCGCCGGGGAGTTCCAAAGCGTGTCTAAGTTGCAGTCACTTGTCTATCATGTGGTTTACTGGACCAAAAAAAGGACACTTTGAGATTGGAGTCTACTACGGGTTGCCTGATCAAGGGAAGCCTGTTGACAAGGCCTTCTTCAGCTACAAGAAGCATTGTTCTCACAGGCTCTCCTCTTGACAGGGAATTTCAACCACCTGGATGTCTGCTGGGAATACAATACAACAGGCTGTAAGCAATCCATTGGACTCCTGGAGTGCACTGAGGATAGCTTTCTGGCCCAGCTATTGGACATACCAAACAAAGGAGAAGTGTTACTGGACCTGGTGCCTACCAATGCAGATGAACTCATCAAAGAGGTTAAGACTGGAGGCAGTCTGGGCTGTAGCAACTACTACCTGGTTGAGTTCGTGGTCTTGAGGGATATGGGGCTGGGAAAGAGCAAAGTCTGAACTTCAGAAGAGCACTTTTCCAGCTCTTTAAGGACCTAGTGGATGAGATCCCCTGGGACACTGTCCTTAGGGACAGAGGAACTGATAAGAATTGACAACTCTTTAAGGACACTTTTCTTAGAGCACAAGAGCTCTCCATCCCCATGTGTAAGAAGTCAGGCAGGGCAAACAGGAAACCAGCATGGCTAAGCAAGGACCTGCTGGTCAAACTGAAATCTAAGAAGGAAATGCATAGGCAGTGGAAGCAGGGAAATGTGGCCTGGAAAGAGTACAGGGATGCTGCCCGGATGTGCAGGGATGGGATCAGGAAAGCCAAGGCACAGATGGAACTGAGCTTGGCAAGGGATACAAAGAATAACAAGAAGGGATTATACAGGTACATTGGTCAAAAAACAAAGGCCAATCACAGCGTACCCCTTCTGATGGATGAGAAGGAAGAACTGGTAACGACACACATGAAGAAGGCTGAGGTACTCAGCAACATCTTTGCCTCAGCCTTCACTGCCAGTCAGGCTTCCCACATCTTTCATTTCCCTGAACCTGTAGATGAGGGCTGGTGGAGTAAAGTCCCTCCAACTGTAAGCAAAGAGAAGGTTCGACACCACCTGATGAAACCAAACAGGTACAAGTCTACGGGGCCTGATGACATGCATCCCAGGGTCCTGAGGGAATTGGCTGATGTCAATAGATCATCAATTAACATCAATCAATTGATGTCAAGCCTCTCTCTATCTTGAAAAGTCATGTCAATCAGGTGAAGTCCCTGGTGACTGGAAAAAGGGAAACATCACTCCCATTTTTAAAAAGGGTAGAAAGGAAGTCCTGGAGAACAGAGTGGTGAGCCTCACCTCTGTGCCTGGAAGATCATGGAAAAGATCCTCCTGGAAGCAATATTAAGGCACTTGCAAGACAAGGAGGTGATCCAAGACAGCTAGCATGTCTTCACCTAGGGCAAATCATGCCTGACTGATCCTTCTAACCTTCTACGATGGAGTGACTGCATCAGTTGACAAGGGAAGACCGACCAATGTCATCTACCTGGACTTCTGTAAGGCCTTTGACATGGTCCCACATGATATCCTGCTCTCTAAATTGGAGGGAGATGGATTTGAAGGGAGGACTGTATGGTGGATAAGGCTTGAAGGTCACACCCAGAGAGTGGTGGTCAATGGCTCCATGTCCAGGTGGAGGCCAGTGACAAGTGGTGTTCCTCAGGGGTCCATCTTGTGGCCAGTGCTGTTTAATACCTTATTCAATGACAGACAGTAGGATCTAGTCCTCATCAAGTTTTCAGGTGATAACAAGCTGAGTGGTGCAGCTGATATAACACAAGGAAGGCATGCCACCCAAAGGGACCTGGATAAGCTTGAGAAATGGTCCCATGTGAACCTAATGAGGTTCACCAAGTCAAAGTGCAAGGTGTTGCACCTGGGCCGGGGCAATCCCAGACATGAGAAGAACTCATTGAGAGCAGCCCTGCAGAGAAGCACTTCGGGGTTGTGGTGGACAAAAAGCTCAACATGAGCCATCAGTGTGTGTTCACAGCCCAGAAGGCCAACTGCATCCTGAGCTGGATCAAAAAAGGCATGGCCAGCAGGCCAAGGGAGGTGATTGACCCCCTCTATTCTGCATGTGTGAGGTCTCACTTGAAGTCCTGTGTCCAGGTCTGGGGCCCCCAGCACAAGAAGGATGTGGACCTGTAAGAGCAGGTCCAGAGGAAGGCCATGAAGATAATCAGATGGCTAGAGCACCTCTCCTATAAATAAACAGTGAGGAAGCTGGGGTTGCTCTTCTCTCAGCCTGCATAAAAGAAGGCTCCGGAGAAACCTCATTGTGGCCTTTTAATACTTAAAGAGGGCTTATAAAAAAGATGGACAGAGGGTGGTGAGGTCGTAAATCTACCCTTAAAAGGGTAGACTTAAATTATATATTAGGAAGAAATTCTTTCCTGTGAAGGTGATGAGACACTGGCACAGGTTGCTCAGAAAAGTTGTGGGTGCCCCATCCCTAGAAGTGTTTAAGGACAGGGTGGATGAGACCTGCAACCTGGTCAGTGGAAAGTGTCCCGGCCCATGCCAGGAGTGCTGGAACTAGATGAACTTTAAGGTCCCTTCCACATAGTTCATTCTATGATTCTATCATTCTATGTTTTTTTCTTCTTCATTGTCTGACAGCCAACCCTTTTGGCTTTCTTGTGTAAGTTGAGCAAGAGCCCCTCTTCCTGTGTATTTAAACCATTGTATACATAAGTTCACCGACTAAAATAAATCAGAAGGGACACCTGTACTGGTTTATTATATGTTTAGTAAACATATTTGTTTTCAGATGTTCAGCATGTTACATGCAAAAGTGGTCTAACTTTTGTTGTTCTATTTGGTATGCCCTGTCATTTGAGGAGAATCTGCACACAATTAAAGTGCATAAGAACTGTGTGGTACCATAGGGGAGGAATGTAAAATAGAGGACTGACTGTGAATAAGACAGTCCACCAGGAACTAGGTGTGAAATTTTAAAAGGTATGTTAGCAATGTCACACAGAAATCTACAGTGTTCCCTAAGGAGCCTATTATTTCCATATTCACTTCTGCTTGCAGTTATTTGCAGCTCTAAATACAAGGTTTGTTTTGGAGGTGGGCAACTATGTAGCTGTTGGAGGATATTTGGTTGAATTTCCATTTCAGTCCCTCATAAATAGAATAAATTTTGTTAGTAATAGCATAGGCATGCTGTGGTCCTGAGTTTCTAAATGATTTTGCAACATAAGCTAATCATAGGAAAAGGTATCGCCTTCTAAGACTGGGAAACATTTTCTTTAAAAATTTTTCTTAATAACAGTCCTAATTAAAATTCAGGTAGGCTATAGTGCAGATAGAAATTTGACACAAGTTTTTGAATTTCAATATGGACATTGTATGCCTTCAGACACTATAAAAAAAAAATATATATATATATATAGTGTGTGCATGTGTGTCTTTGTTTTGTTTGTTTGTGTTTTCTTTTAAATGGAGTATTAATTCTTTACAAAACTCATACATTCTTCTGGAAATTTTATTTATTTTTATTATTTTTACTTCCCCCCCCCCCCTGCAAATCTAATACAATAATCAGTTTATCCCTAGAGATATGTGTTTCTATGTCCTACTGTCTTTAGGAACTTTATAACTGTTCCTGTATAACATTTGAAAAATAAATTAAGATGTATGTTACCCGTTATTACCTCCTACAGATAATTCCTGTGTTGCTGCTTCTGTTCTTGTTCATATGTAACTTTGACGTCACTTCTGAATATCATTTTTACACTACCTACCATTTCATCTCTTCTTCTGGTGTATCCATAGGATTATAGAATTCCTTGGCAGACAGAACTTTTGCTTCTAGACTACAGAATAAGCCACCAGATATGTTATAGATACTTGTTGATACAGTTCTTGTTGAAATCATGGTGGAAGAAAAATCATGTATATTTTTGTTGCTGTTAATTATTTAATGGTGAAAATAACATCTCCACATGTAAGTTGTTAAGTTGCTTCATCTATAAAGAACTCAGTGAAATTTTCCCTAATTCTAGATGGACCAGCTGGCTTTTTCATTCCTTTGTTGATGACTCTTCTGTGTTTGCCTGTTCGAGAACTTTGTATATTTAGGCTGACAGTGAACTTATTTCTGTCATATTATTAAGGAGAACTTGTTTGAAAAACACAAATTACCACCATATATCCATCATATATTCCTTTCTTCTTTTTTTTTTCCTTTTTCCTACTTATAGCATTTACAAAGGTGAAAGCAAGAAAGCAACCAACCAACTGCTCCATACTTGAAATATATTTATGTATGTGTGCATATATACATATATATATATATATATAGTTACAATATGATGTAGTGGTTTTATCCTTCTGGGAAGCTAAACTCCACCAGAACTACTCTCTCACTCCCCCTCCTCCTCAGAAGAGGGGAAGAAGGAAGTATGTGGGAAAGAAAAAAAAAAAAGGTTCAAGAGTTAAGAATAATTTAATTAAAAAGAAAAAGAAGAGGCAAAACAAACAAAAAACAACAACAAAAACAAACAAACAAACAAAAACATAAGCTGCACAGAAGCCCAGAGAGAGGAAAAAAAATATATTGTCTAATTCCCATCAATGAGCAATGTTCAGCCACGTTCTTGGAAGCAGGGTCTCAGTATGCATAGAGGTTGTTTGGGAGGACAGATGTCTTCATAATAAGAGCCCCACCTCCTTTCCTTTTCCCACCTTTTTTTGCTGAGTGTGACGTCATATGGTATGGAATAACCCTTTGTTCCGTTTAGGTCAGCTGCCCTGGTGATGTTCCCTCCCCATATCTTACCCAAATCTGCTGGCTGGGGGTGGGTCGGGGGGGTGTGTTGACTGGAGTCTTGGTGCTGTGCCAGCACTGCGCAGCAATGGACAAAACACTGATGTGATACCAATGCTGTTCTAACTACAAGTGTTCTAGTACAGCACTGTATAGGCTCCTGCAGGGAAAGTTAACTCCAGACCCAGTGCATATGAAAAACTGACCATGTTATATGTGAAAAATTGACCGTTTTATATGTGATTTAGCTTAGTCAGAAATGGATACAAGAGTTTGATGCAGGAATAAATGATCATAATGTTTCCTTTTAAACTCATAATCCTTAAACATAAGAGAACAATAATCTTTTCAGACATATATGGTTTGTATAATGCCCTCTGTTTTAAATCTTGGAAGAGAGTACGTCACCTTTTCTGTCTTAATTTTTGTTTTTTATTTTTCTTCAATGATGGAGAGTAATGTGTTTGTATTTCCATTTTAATGTAAATTTTTCTTTTTAGGAACTAAATTACAGGACAGACCATATGCCCCTGATATCCATTCTTTTCCTTGTAATTTTAAAGCCCCATCTCTTAATGCAATCAAACTTCTGAGAAGTCTACATATTCCTAACACTCCTGTGCTTTTTGCAATTTCTGGCTCTAGGGAAGAAATGTCTGGCTTTCGAACGTCCCTGGATAATTTGAATAAAAAAATTCTAGATACCTCTACAGTGAATCCACAATAAAATATTCTGTGTTTTATATCCAGTTTCCTAGATTTGGTCTGTGCTTTAATATCAGATTTTAATGCCTTGGGATGCTTACACGCTATGTTCTAATTCATTTAGTCAGCTTTCATTGCTACCATTGCTACCTTGCTAACTTTAAATTCTTTCTGTTCTGCAATTACAGTTCTTCATTTGATACTAAACCCTGTGTGGTTTCTTTCTCTATGTGTATGAAAACATTATGTTCAGTTTTGCACCCTTGAGTGTTTTTTTGCAGCAACTAATATCACTTATACTAGACCTTTAAGAGCCCAACTACATTCACATATTAAGAAAGCACACACCCAGTTCCACAGCTGATAATACAGGGGGCAAAACACTACTTGCAGTTCAAGGATACAAAAAGGAAAGATCTCAAAAAACTGCCCTGGGGATTTTGTTATGCAAAACAGTCCATAGGTGGTGTCTGGAGAAACTTCATTCTAGTCTGACTTTGATCATTAAAGACACATCCAAAGCACTATTGATGACAAAAATTTAGACAGTAGGGAAGGTCATCTAGAAGTTTAGAGAGAAATCCAAGCTGTGAAAATGGACTTGGGAGGATCTTCTGCCAGACTGTGTGTGTGATTAAATCTGTGCTGCAAAGGGTGAGTAAAAGCAGCAGCATTGCTACCCTCTCCTTTAACCCCCTAGGAAGGAGCACTTGGTGTGGAAGGAGAAAGATCAAAACACCTGGCAGAGGCTTTATAAGACCGGAGCAGGAACCCTGAGAGAAAAAGATAAAACATTTAACTGAAAGGTGATGAAAGCATTGAGTATTAAACTTCAGCCAAAGAATTTTGTGAGAACATATGACTCAGTGAGTGTCAAATAAAAGTTTCCTCCCCTTCCCTCTCACCTAAGAAAATGTAAGAAAAGATAATGTAGGACAGATGAGAGAATTGGCTTCTGCAAACTTTTATTGTGAATCCTGTTATCTTGGATTGGAAAATAGGCAAACAGAAGCAATTTGTGACTTCTTATATAGTCAGTATTCTTTTTTTTTTTTGAAGTATATTATCTGTAAATTGAAAATTAAGATGTATGTGTAGCTGAAAAATTAATATGAAATCACAGTTGTATGGCAATACATCTAAGTAAATAGCCATGCTGTTAATTCTTCTCAGCGTAGCATTTATTAATTGGCCACTCAGAAATATGCAGTTTACACAGTTTCTAAGCCCTGTTGTACAAACGAATTTCTCTAAGTAACTGCACGGTTCTATTTCTCTTAACAAGGAATGCCAAAAGGATGAAAGCTTACATTATGTTTTCCAACTGAACTGTTGTACTGGGTTTAAGTGGCAAGGTATTTGGTAGCAGGGGGCAGCAAGTGTGGCCTCCGTGAGCAGAGCCCAGAAGCTGACCCATGTCAGATCAGAGCCAGCTCCAGCCAGCTCCAAAGCGCTCTACCACTGGCAAGAGCTCAGACAATAAGCCATGTTTGCACCTCTGTGAGAGCAGATTTAAGAATGGGAGGAAAAAAACAAAATCTGCTGGGCAGCAGCAGAGGAGGAGCAGAGCGAGGAGTGAGAACCAGCTCTGAAGGCATCAAGGTCAGTGTAGAGGGAGGGCTGGAGCTGAAGTTCCCCTGTGGCACGGCCCCTGGTGGAGCAGGGTGTCCCCCTGCCGCCCATGGGTCCCACATGGAGCAGATCTCCACGCTGCAGCCCACGGCCCATGGAGAGCCCCCGCAGGAGCAGGCCCCGGGCCGGAGCTGCAGCCCGTGGAGAGGAGCCCACGCAGGAGCAGGGGGTCTGGGTGGGGAGCTGCTGCCCGTGGGGGACCCGTGCTGGAGCAGTTTGCTCCTGGGGGATGGGCCCCGTGGTACGGAGCCATGTGGGAGCAGTTCTTGAAGAGCTACTCTATGTGGGAAGCCCACGCAGGATCAGTTCAGGAAGGATCTTGATTTTTTGATTTTTTTTTTTCTTTTTAGTTTCTCCCTGCTCAAGTGTGTTAGCAATAGGCAATAAACTATTTTAATCTCCCTATGCTGACTCTATTTTGCCTGTGATGATAATTGTTGAGTGATCTGTCAGTCCTTATATCAACCCTTGAGCCCTTTACATCCTATTTTCTCCTCTTTTTTCTCTGAGGAGGGGGAGTGAGAGATTGGTGATGGTGGAGCTCAGCTGCTGAGTAAAACCACCACAACTGTCAATACTGGCAGTTACTTTCAGACCACTTCTTCCCATTTGCCTCTTTGGCAGTGCACACACTTGGAGCTTATGAAAACACCAGGCGCTACTCTGTCCAGAAAGAAAGGTTCCAGACTAGCCAGTAGCCTTTTACAACCAGTATTCCCAGTGGTGGCAGAATGAGTTCCCAGCTGTGTCTTTGGTGTTTTTGTTGTTGTTATTGTTTGTTTGTTTTTCGTTTGATTATGTATTTTTTGTTGTTGTTGTTTGCTTTTTTTTTTTTGGGGGGGGGGGGGGGTGTTTTGTTTTGTTTTAGTACGTTAAGCCTGAGCAGTGATGTGCATTTCTGAGCAATATCCAAAAGTGACCTGGCAAAGCTGAAAAAGCTATATGAAGAATTACTTTGTGGGTTGGTAAGTTTCCTCTGTTGCTACAAAGAGAAATTCAGATCGTCATTGTCTGACAAGATTATCTGTCCTGTTCTACTATGGGTAAATTAGAAACATCAACAAGACAATTTTCATGTTTGTTAAAGAGCAAGAAACTTTGTAAGTTGTACTAAAGTGCCTACAAGATATCAGAAATACTATAGTTGATGTGGAGATAAGAATAAAACTTCCTTGAGTCCTCTAGCCATCTATTAATTTTCTATATTGTGTGTTCTCCCTTCATTTAAGGTGCCAGAGGTTAATTTATTTTTCAAAAAAGAAAAAAAAAAAGAGGTGAGGGGGGATAGAGAAGTAATGGGTCCACCTAAAGCTCAAAATACAACTCTCTGAATGTTGAAATTATATTCTGCAGTATTGAAAGGACATAATGCTTATTCAAATTGTGCTAATTAACATTTTTCATTATCCAGAACAGGACTATTGTAAGCCGAATGGGAGAATGATTTTCTTTTTGAGGAGTTTCTTTGCCTATGCCTTCCTTTAATTACTCTTACTGTAGATATAACTAATGGTATAAGGCCAATAATCATATCAATATCTTTTTTTTTTTTTTGTAATGTAATTTGCATTGAACTATACCATATGCTATTTGATCTCATGATATTAAATAGTTGTGTTTATTTGCTTTGCCATGTATGTAAATACAGATTATTAGTTTCATTTTTATATTTACAGCGTGGATGAATGAGACACATGTCTATCTAATCTGGGAGGCTAATTACTAGGCAGCCATGTGGAAGAGTGAGCACTGACATTGGCTATTTCATGACTTGTTATTTAATGCTAGAGAAGATACTTGCATGAAATGTTAACTTTGAAGTCAGGACAGGAGATAAGACAGATGAAGCCAGAAGTTTACTGTTCTTTTTGGAAGACACAATCAGCTGATTGTGTTTAAGAGTCTACCAAAACTAATGGGAGTCATTTATATATGCATCTATATGGAATGCTTGTTGTTTTTGATGGGAGATCTCTTTTCTGGACAGTATTTAAGATGATGTTTCTGTTGATAACAAAGAATTGGTTATACCTGATAACTTTTACCACGACACTGCTGTTAAAACATGTAAGACTGTTTTGAGCAGGAGTTCTCTTGCATTATAAGGTATTTGTACCATTCGTGTCCACTGGAGAAATTTATGTATTTCGCATTTGTGTACACACTGGGAAAGGGTTCATTGCAAAATATTTTACACAGTTAAATTAACATCTGCTCTTACAATCAAATAGCTTCCGTGGGCTTTAGGTAGCTGTTGTGGTCTATAAAAGGTATTTAAATTCCTGTCAAAAAGAAGAATATTCTAGCCATGATAAAAACTCACATGCACATGTATCATTGTATCATCTTTCCTTTAAGAATTAGTTGGGTGGGGGAAGGGAGAGGAGGAAGTAAACAACAACAAAAAAGAAGGCATGTAATCTACTATATCAGAAACTCTCCGTAAGTGTTAAACTCTCTTACAGAGGTGGGAAGGCAAACATTGTGTTACTCCCTTAATGGATTGGAACATGTTTCCATGATACTGCTTTGGGTATTCTGGCTGGTTTTCTTTTGCTGTTCATAAAGTACTCTTCTTTTTAAACTTCCTCTACTCATGAGCCATTTTGATTGTCCCTGTAAGGACCACATTAAACCAACTATACCCACAAGAAAAAAAAAAAATTGCTAGAGGGACTTGAAAAACTTGATAGCAGAGGTTTCTTTAGTTTCTATGGTACACAGAAGTTATTTTGCCCTAAGGAACTTGGCTCTACTTTTTCTTCTTACACTATACAGCTTCTTTTTAAGAATTAATGTGTTTTTCATTTTTGGAATATGTATTTACAGTCCATATTAGCAACATCATCACTTAAGAGTATGCCACTATCTATGTGCAAAAAGCTCCCTCAGTAAGATGTGCTAAAACCCTAAACAAACAAGCAAACAATATTAGTACCAGTTTCATCTCCTGTTCATGGCATGTCTAGATCAGTGGTCTGAAGGTGATAAAGATAATAATCCTGTTAATGATGATAATCTTTTTTTTTTCCTTTTTTTTTTTTCTTTGAAAGAGCATACATATTTCTCAAGGAAAGCAAAAATCTAAATTTTTGAAACTACAGAAAACATGAACACATTGCACCCTGTGGATGACTGAATAAATATTTCAAAGCTTACAAATAAACACAGAAGAATGTATATTCACCTCTTGGAAGTTCCAGAGAAATCCTGGATTTCAAAGGAGACTTTGTTTATTCCCTTCTCCAAGCAGAATTTTTCACTCAGTAAAGTATAGAGGACCTGTTTCTTGACAGGTTTGACATTAATTTGGTTATAGTCAATACCTCTTGCTTTCATGCTACCTACCAATATCTAGGTATACTCTAAATGGGATCTCTTAAAAACCTTCCAAGAGTGAGAAACACAGAATCTGTTATCAGTGAGACAGTTCAGTCTCTCTGAGTTAATGGTAGCTGTTCTTCCCTTTTCTTCATGTCTCTCCAAAGAAAAACTCATCAGAACACACATTACTGAATTTAGCAATATGAGCTCTGTGTGTGGGAACTCTACTGATTTTTCAGCCATCCACAAAAGCAGAGCTAAAATTTTACTTGTTTGCAGTTTGATTTGTTCTGTACAAATGACAACTAATCCTCAATAACCTCAATTTCACAAGGGACTAAAGACCTCATACAATTTATATGGACTAATAAATCGCACACATATAGATCCCAAGACTTTCCTGTCAGTCTAATTAAAGTTTAGTAATCTGATAAAATGATTGTTAGTCCAATTATAATGATACTAATACTTATGTTCCGAATGATCCCAAGATTTCCAACATCCCATAAAAACACCATGAAAACTGATAGTCACAACCTTTCTAATGTCTACCCTTTTCCTAAGTCTTACGATCATCCAGCCTGTAAACTGCACTTATAAAAACTGGTTGTTGGCCTTCATGAATTTTTTTTATCTTCCATTTGGAGAAACACATAGTTTTTAATTCATTTTTTTTTAAGCTGTCTCTTTCGTTACATAATTTTAGTAAAAGATAAACTTCTTTAGTGGTGATGTTATTACTTTTAGATTATATTCTGATTGTTTTAGTTTTCCATGAAAATCCATATACATATAATAATAATAATAATAATCCATATACAAGTTGTTAAATAAAACAGGTCTCTCCTGAAATAAGGATAAAGATAAAGATAAACAGGGTGCTATTTCAGGGGTACTGATGCTCAGCTGTGGAATGACACTATAAAAATAATTATTGGAATCACTATTATGGGGGATGGAGTGAAACAAAGAATAAATTTGTGCACAAACTGTTAACTACTCTTAGGCCCAGAATCAACTTTTTTCCTTTTGATTATCTAAGTTTAAAAGGTAGCCTACAAGTTGCAGAACAGCATTTTGATTTGTTGGCTTATTAACTTCTGATCTCACAGTCAAGATTGACAACGTCTGATTGTTTTTTACCATTCATGTTTCTTTCTCAGTCTTTTTTGTCCTAGTGAAATATTGTGCTTTTAGGATAGTCTTCGCTGGGCAAAAGCTGTCCAAGGAGAGTTTATAAATGGAGCTTTTTAAGCATATTTTAGAAATAATGTGATTGCATTTCCATTTCTAAAGAACAAATAGTTCTTTGGTTTTCTGAAACAGTAGTTCAAGTTGGATACCAAGTTTTTATAATATCCGTCATTTTGAAAAAAAAAGGGATGTAGGGATGATATTGTCCCATTCCTTTCAATTTCAGCAATTCAGAATAACACAGGATATTACTTTATCAGTTGGACGTGTGGCCTACATGGAGGAGTGAAGATACATGGTCAGTTTGAGAGAACTTGGAGCTTAAAAAATATTTTTTTAAAGCAGTGTAGGCACAGACAGGTAGTCTCTGGGTAGAAAAGACTGCAATGATTTTTTTTTTCTCTTATGAGTAAAAAATCCCCCCAGTTTCAATTGTAATTGACATGTATATTGGTGACCAAGTTGATTTGCCCTTGGTTGACTGAGCAAACTGACTGTATTAATCTCAGATGGCAGGATTTTATTTCCAGCAACAGAAGGAATTGTCATCTTTTTCAATTCTTTGTATTTATTTATTTTCAAAAATTTACTGAAGCTTGTACAGACAACATCTGATAAAATATTTGAGTGTCTATGTAACCAGTGTTGTGCTTGGAGGCAAGGTCACCTCACTGTTTTTGTCCTGCAATTCCTTTCAGTACATTCAGGCATCATTGCCAGCCACAGGATTGCTATATGAGTTCACATTGAACGACTGTGATTTTTCCGATTCATTGATTTTGAGAAAAAGAAGGAAAAAATAGAAGACAGGAAACAACATTACGGGAACAATATGCTGTATTTTCTTTCTTTGGAGACATATATGGAACAGGAGAAGTTATAAAGTAAATAAAGGGAAGGTGAAAATGTTTCTTTAAGCAGCCATCAATTGCAAGGAAACGTAGTTTTCTTCAGAGATGCTCCTTGTTGTCAGTGCTGGCTTCATCACTTAATTCAGACACCTCTCTTGAAAGTTCTGCTAGTAGCAGTACTGAAATTATTCTGCCTGACCCTGCCAGTCAGTATTCTTCATCTCACTGAACAGTCTCTCATCCTTCTCCCTTTGTTTAATGTAGAAAAGAGTCCTTCCCACGTGGTTGTTTTCTTTGTGTGCTCTGATCACTCAAGACGGATTATTTTTTTTTTTTACTCTCTTTTTCATACGAGGAGGTAAATGCTAATGCTTAAACTATGTTTTGAGACTGTCTCCTTCATCCTGTGTGAAGCTATTTGATGCTCTGTGAGGCTATTTAATGAAAAACAAAACAAAACAAAAATAAAAACAAAACAAAAAAAAACACTGCATTTAAATGTTGCTTATCATATAGTATGAAGATCAATGTTATAGTCTGAGAAATAAATACTAGTCTATTCTACTTTGTTTGCCTACTATGTTTGCAATACTTGCAGTGCAATGATCAGCAATGACACAACTGGTCATTGATACTGAAAATTATAGTCCTTGTCACTTTAATCAGCAAAATAATATAGTCATTGTCCTCAACTTTTCCAAGCACTTATATGCACTACTCCATAGTTTGTATTCTATACTTTGAACTTGCATTAATTTTTTTCAGAAAGTGTATAGTCAAAGGATAGATCTCAAAGTCATGGAAAACAAATGTTTTGTTTATGCATTCCTATTATTCTGGCTACTTAAATGTAATGATGTTTCTTTTTCCTCAGTAGATAACTGCAACATTTTACAGAGGAAAAATATCACATTATAAGTAGCGAAAAATAAACAATTAATTTAATCAAGAATATCTGATTAAATAATTTTAAGAAAATTTCTGATGCAGGATTCAGGAATATTTCCATTAAAAAACAAGCCCTCTCTGAAAAATTTTTAAACCAAAAACTGCTAGGTTCCATGAATCTAATAAAATTAATCTTAGAACTAATTCTATAACATTGGAAAAACTTATTTTATTTCTTAGCAAAATGAGTAAATAAGTCACCTGTTTTACTGTAGAGAGTAACATCATCATTAGTTGTAACATTAAAAATATGGATTATTTATAATTTTAGAAATTTAATTGTTTGACTAATAAATAAATTTTGTTTTGGCCAGTGCTGCTAAGACAAAGCAACTATGCAAACCTATTCTATGTCATTTTCTGTCTCATACATCAACAGCACATAATTGGTAAGTAATTCCTGACTGCAAGGTTATTATTGCTGATGTTGATGTATAAACCAATAAATGTATGGCTTGTTTTTCAGATCTTAGGTAAAACTGCAGTTTCAGCAAGCATAGAAATCACCCTTTGACTTACAAAGAAAACAAATGTGATGTGGTAGGCTTTGAGAAAAGAATAAATATGGAACTCCATGATGTCATTGTCACACGTTCACTTTTCAAAGTACAGCAGGCCTCTACTCAGAAATACATGTCCAAAGGGCAAGAGAATGCTTCTCATTTTGGAGGCAGTCTAGTTAAATGCTGTAAATTACTTTTGTTGTCAGATGTATATTACTTTCGTTTTCTGGTATGAAATATTTTCATTATTATTATTTTACTATAAAATTAATATATTTCTCTTAATTGGTAGGAAATAATAGTAGTTAAAAAAATAATTCCTGGCAAATCTAAATGCAAATACAATCTTATTATATCAGTGTACTGATCAATTTTTCCTATATATATGACGTTAAAAATTTTGAAGTTTCTGCACAAAAAGAATCTGTGAATTTCTCAAATTCTGTCAATCTGATTTATATATATATATTTTTTTTTTCATTAGTGCCATATATAAGACTTGAAGGTGTTTTGAGCAAGTTCACAGATGATACCAAATTGGATGGAGCAGTAAACTCTGTCAAGGGTGTTGAGGCCTTGCAGAGAGATCTAGACAAATTAGAGAGCTGAGCAATCACCAACAATATGAAGTTTAACAAGAGCAAGTTAATCTCTTCTCTCTGGTGATCAGCGATAGGACCTGAGGGAACAGCAGGAAGCGTTATCAGGGGAGGATCGTGCTGAATGTTAGGAAGAGTTTCTTCACTGAGAGGGTGATTGGGCACTGGACCAGGCTCCCCAGGGGAGTGGTCATGGCCCCATGCCAGACAGAGTTCAAGGAACATTTGGACAATGCTCTCAGACAAATGGTTTGGTTTTTGGGTGGTCTTTTGTAGAACTGGGAGTTGGACTTGATAATCCTTGTGGGTCCCTTCCAGCTCACGATATTCTATGATACATTCTTAGAGCCTAGCTACTGATCTTTGAAGTTGCATTTTGTTGCTATCTCTGAACAAGGATTTATGTTAGATCTTGAGAGCTTGATGTCCTTCGGTAGGTAGTATCCACTAATTTCATCATGTTAGGACAAATAATAGAAGATTCCTCATTGCTATTGGAAGAAATATCATCCAAGTCTTAAAAAAAAATATATATATAATAATAAAAAAAATGCAGTAAGTCATTTTTTTCCTAAAACATGCAGTGGGCACTTGCACAAAAAACGCTTAAAATTGCCAATATTTGCTGCATAGATGTACCTAAGACACTTCTATTTTGAACTGTGCTGTCTTGGACATGGGCAGACAGAAAGATGGTAGATGGGCAAGCATCTGCTTATTCTAGTTAAAGAGGTCAATCAGTGCCATTTAAAAAATATGTTAGTTCAATCCCAGTGCTTTGGCCAGTGAAAATCCCTGAGAGTGAAGGAATGAAGATACTCCTTATTACCATAACTTCCTTCTGGAAAGCTCTGACTATTTGTTTTCCATTTTCCTTGTTCCTATGACAGTCTACTGTAAGGCTATTTTGGCCCATTGCACTAAGTAGGGCATAATTTTTTATTAAGAACTTCTTGCAAACAGCTCATAATTCTTAGCTGAATTTGAGAATATCTTTCAGCAATACATATTATGATGATAGCAATCAATATTATTTTCTCCTTCTGTTTTTATTCTTTATCTTGAAACCAGAGAGAACTCTTAAAAGGTTCCTGGGACTTCAGAATTTATTTAGAAGTAAAAAGAGACAAAAAGCAGCATATCCTGTTTTTCCATGGTTCATATAAATTTTGTAACAAATTATGTCAAACGTGGAATGAATGAAAACCAGGTTTTATTTACATCTGGGCTTCATTCCACATCTTTCAGTGGAACAGTTTGAAAATTGTCCTTGTTGACATATTTAAAGTTAAATGTCATAGTTCTGGAATATTGTGTGGCTTGGTGCTAGGTCGTTTTCTAGAGAAAAGGAGTAATTTATATTCATGTTGAAGATGAAGCAGGACATAGCTTTTCATCTTTACAGATGGGTATTCCACTACAAAATGTTCTTACTTAGGAACTGAGAGAGTTTGTCTGATCCACTCAAAAAAACTGCTTCAGTATCATGCAGCTGTATTAACCAACTTAGGGCTTATCTAAACAACTTAGTCTTGCTTATATCTAGTTCTTGTTGTGATTTTTGCATAGGAGAGCACATTTTTGCATATCAAGAACATGACAGTGAACGTAGACGTGGGATGCCATGAAGTAGAAGGAATCGAGACACCTGTAAGAACATGGAAAAACTGCAGACTTTAATGTAGTAGCAACAGCGGTCTAAATAGAGGGTTGATTTTTATTCTCTACTTTTGCAATTGAAGATATTTCCTTTTTGAAGAAAGTTGTGTGCCCTAATCCCAAACCAAAATATAACCAAACAATTCTTTGGGACTTTTCCCTGGAGATCCTGAGAAATGTAAAGTAGACCGCAGATCATCTAAGGAAGGGACAGAACAAAATTAAAAAATAGAAAGGACTGGCATACAGTGACTTAACTTTTAGGTAAGGTTTAAGGAGAGTATAAGTGGTAAGATGGTATAATCTCAATTTTGTCTAGTGGTGGCCTGTCCCTAGAGGAGGAATGCTGTACCTCTTCTGAAAAGGCATCAGATGAGCATACCAAACTGACATACTAGATTGTGGTATGGATAATGAGGTTCAAGAACAATCTGAAATCTTAACACAGCAATTGCAGAGAGCCTGAATCAGAGGCAGCGGCTACAGGGGAAGATTAAGAAATGTCTCTGAGAAATTTCAGCAATCAAAAAAGTTGATTACTTTTGGTGGCATCCATCTGGGTCCTCCTGAAAAGAATGTAAGTTCTTGTGTTAGGTAGAAGGTGACAGTAACATGCACAGAGAAGCTCAGGCTAGGTTGGATGGAAACACCTCCACAGCTGAACACTATTGGAAGAGGTTAAAACTCACAGTAATATTAGAAGATAAAAAGAGTGTCTCAATTGAGAATAAGGAATCTCTTGTCAATACCTTTTCTTGATCTTTATCTCATATTTTTTCCTCTAATTTAGCCAGAACACTAAATTTAAGTGATCTTAAGCCCTTCATGATAATTAGAAAACAAGTCTGTATTGCTCTCTATCTGATCTCTAATTTGAAACTGTCGGGAAGTTTTAAGAATATTATTTCCTTTCATTCTTTCTGCCAGTTTTTCAGTAGTTTTAAAGGGTTCTCCAAATCACTTATTTGAAGACTGTTGGTCACACTTACTTGGTGTTGTTTCTTTCTGAGGCTTTTAGTCAAAGCAAATTGCCTATAACGGAATATTGGTGAACTTTCTTTCTAAAAATAATATCTGCCTACATGTAGTATATGTGGTTTAGTGTACTTAAAATGTCATATACATGTCCTCAGCTTTTTCAGATGCTATTAAAATCTTCCTTTCAATGTGGATGGAAGGCCTCTTGACTGCAAGACTTAGGCAACTAAGTAGTAGAAGTAGTGAAGCTAACATTGGAGGACTCAAGCATAAACAGCAAATGGCCCCTCAAGTTTCACATTTCTTCATCTTCCTAAGATTTTTGTTCTTATTTGAGATCACATTCTTCTTATTTTTATAGGTGTTGTGTCACTAAAGCATGTCTTAAGCATATGAATGTTTTACCTGGTGAGTATCATTTCTGCTGAATAAATCCATGGCTTGTTTTCGCAGTTATTACTCTTAGGAAGTGATATGCTGTTAAGTTTAGAGGCACTTAAATTAATTTAATTGCACCATGGGATGTGAAATGAATGCTGCTCTAAATCTGCACTGGGGTCTTATGAGTGATATTATTTTACATTTACATATCTTTTAAAAGATATTCTAAGAAATGCGTTTTTCTCACTTCTGAAAACCTCTCTTAAGGTTTTTACAATGGCTGGTTTGTCAGCTTTTCATCTGCTAGTGAAAGGAGGAAATGTATTATTGCTATATGCAAGCCAGCTTTGTACGTTTTCTTGACTGATTCTGTTTCTACACCACAGTGCAGTAGATAAAACAGTTCAACTATTTTTTTTCTCCACAGTTGTTATGAATTTGGCTGTACTTCTGATCATGGTGTCATGGTTTTGGCTGAGACAGTTAATTTTCTTCATAGTGGCTGGTATGGTGCTGTGTTTTGGATTTAAGAGAAAAAAAAATGCTGATAACACACCGATGTTTTAGTTGTTGCTGAGCAGTGCTTACACAGAGGTAAGGACTTTCCAGATTCTCATGTTGCCCTGCCAGCGAGGAGACTGGGTGTGCACAAGAAGTTGGCACGGGACAGAGCAAGGACAACTGACCCAAACTGGCCGAAGGGATGTTCCATACCATATGGCATCATGCAGAACAATAAAACTGTTGGAAGTTGGTGAGGGAGGCTACAGATGCTGGCTGGCTGGGCATTGTTTGGGGGGTGGTGAGCAATTGCATTGTGCATTACTTGTTTTGTATATTCTTTTATTATTATTATTATCCATTCCTTTTATTCCTATTAGACTGTCTTTATTTCAGCCCACAAGTTTAACCTCTTTTTTCAATTCTCTTCCCCATCCCATTGCAGGGGGATGAGTGAATGGTTGTGCGGGGCTTGACTGCCTGCTGGGTTAAACCACAGCACATGGTTTCTTTGTTTCATTTTCTTAGAAGAAGGATGTGAACATTTCAAACAGATATTTTCTGTATATGATCACAGCAAAATTTCAATTTTGTATGAATGTAGTAACATCTGGTCTGGACTACTATACAAATTATTTTGTAATAATTTCTAGAAATATTCAAGTTGCTTTTATCATGTATAATTCAAGTGTTAGTAGTAAGTAAATCACATGCTTAGCTGTGACACTACTTAGTAAGGCTGTGAAACCTAGACAAATAATGTATGTAAGATATTTTACAATGAGGAATATTGATTATTTTATACAGAATGGCTATTCTCTACATTGGAACAATTCAAAAAATTAGCTACAACTGAATATATAAAGTTGGCAGAAAAAAGAATGATAAGATACAACAAATACATGATAATGCAATATAAACTGCCTGCAAACAGTTGAGGAAAAACTTAATCTGAATCTGTATTATTGATGATCACAGAGCACAGAGTAATAATACAGGAAATATACTTCAAAAGTCAAACATGAAAAATTCTATAAGAAAAAAAGTACTGATAATGTGTCAGATTTTTCTGCTTGGCTGGGTCTTATAAATGAAATTCACCAAAGAGGGAAGCAAATCCCATTAGCTTTCAGCTGGCAGAAACTTGTCTCTGTAGGTGAGGTGAAGTAAAGCAAAGGAGCCACACCTTTAAACATGGGTTTTTCCCACCTCCTCTCCTCTTTTCTTGACCCATTCCCCACCGAAAACAAAACAAAACAACATCAAACAAACAAATAAAAACCCTACCACCACAAAAGCCGAACAAAACCTCCCACTAAACAGCTACCTTAAAGATCTTCTTTTGAGAAGTAGTTAAGTTTTCTTTGCAAAATTCCTGTCCTATGAAATAATCTTTTTTTCTATTGTGCTTTTTTCCCCCACTGAAATTTTAATACTATTCATGTAAAATATGATGCTTTATAATTTACTATATTTATCAAAATATATAGTTGCTGTATTAACTGAATTTCCTTCTAATCTGATCATGTGAACTGTTCTGCTTTCTTCAAGCAAAGCTGTTTTAAACGGTTCTTAGAAATCTAAACTTACAGACCAGACATTTTGTAATTTAGATTGACTGATTTGACAAAATGTGGCAAGTGTCATTTTCCAGTTATCTAGAAACAGGTTTACTTCAGCTGTTTCAAAACACCATTTACAGTTCTGTTTCATTTATGAGTCAAATCTTAGTGTTTAAAAAAGTATAGCATATTTTCCCTATATCCTACCTCTTAAAATTTCTCCTTAATTAAAAACAACAACAACAAACAAAAAAACCAGCAGCAACAACAACAACAAACTTTGAGAGCATTGGGGATGACTTATCTATTTAATAGTTTAATAACATTACTCTCCAGTTTATTGTGAAAGAGATGCTGTTCTTATTTATAGGAATACTGAATGAAATCTAGTGGTTTCACCAGTCCACCAGTGGACTGAAAGAGATTCATATATTCTTGTCATCAGTAAGGAACAGTTTATCGTCCTCTCTTCCCAGTGAAATAGCTGACTTGTACTTTTTTTAAGATAACAGAAAGTTAATTCCTGAGGAGAAAATGTCTTTACAAGAAGATTCAGAAAATTTGACATCTTTTCTTCATCTCTGCAGCATGCTACCAGTATTAAACTTAGCTTTTCAGCACAGACACCTCAGATAAAATAAAGATTTAATCTAAACAGTAATTCTAATAGTAATTCTGCAGTGATATTTGAAAATATCTGCATTTGTTGAAGACAATAATATGATAAAAGAGCTACTGCATTCTTAGGACAGCTTGGAAATCTTGGCTCTTGAATGCTAATCCCAACAGTGAAAAAACATGCCTTGGTTTTCAATGGGTCTACGCATGACCACATCATCACTGAGGCACCACAGTAGAGGTGAGCCTGAACAGAGAAATGTATAACAAAAATTCCTGATATAGCTCTGCATGAATAGGGTACCGTCTGTCTTGATATGTGCTCTTCTCATGAGAGGCCTCCTCTCATCCTCAGAGAGGCCTCCTCTCAGGCTATATAGAGTTTACTGCACATGTACACATGTACAGACCCATGATGTACTTTTCAGATACACTAGTTCCCTTGCCAACACTTTAAAAACAGGCTGGATTCAGAGTTTATGCTCAATAAGCTTACTTCTTTCCGGTAAATCTCAGAGGAAAAGACAAGACCTCTGTATATCAGGCAGTACTGGAAAACTTCAATAGTTACTCATGGTTTTGCATTATTAGAACTCACATTTGAAGTACCGGGCAGGTGAGAAAAGGCAGAGATGTTCTTTTTTTTTTTTTTTTTCCCCTTGAGGTGCTTAAGCTGTTCTCTTTCTGTCCAGTGTCTGAAAGATCAGACTTTAATATCTTGATTGAAAAACAGAAGAGAGTGCTATGCATTGAGCAAATAAGAACAGAATGTTGAACTATTATTGAGAGTGGGAGATATTTTTATCAGGCTGCTGTACTCATAAATCCAGATAATATTTGCACACCAGGAAGAAGAGACTTCTTATTCTTTCTAAACTATGTCTTTCATAAAAATAGGTGAGGATTTAAGAAAATTGTCAGCATTCCTTCATAAGCAAATCAACATTCTCATATTGTGTTAAACAGAGGTGTGGATATGAAGTTAATTACTGACCAGCAGGTAACTAGTAAAACATTTAAGTTTTTCTTAGCTAAATTATACACTCTGGTTGCCTGTAGAGCAGAAAAAAAAAAAAAATCCAGATTTTCAGTGAAAGACTTAGAAATCTTCAGCTAGAGTAAGCTGCATGGATTTGGTAACTGTTACTGTTTAAAAATTAAAAGTTGTGGGAATAATAAAAGCAATAAACATGAAAAGCTGAAATTTAAAAGGGCCTTGCTCCTTATTCAAATTCCTTTCTAAAGCAATCTTCATATATTCGTACTTTAGTTTTGGAACAGATTCTGCCTGCTCCAAACATAGATTTTTGCACACATGGTGTATTTCTGATACCAGTTAGTATCTGGAGATCCATGTGGGAAGCTGGAGTCTGGCTCTTACAGTGTCATTTGTAGATTTAGACTCATGGACTAAAAATAAATAAATAAAAATACAAGTCTGTGAATTCTGAAAGCTTTATAGTTAAAAAGAAAGAAAAAGAAACCATTTATGAAAAATGTATGTGGTCTTTAATTCTGTATACGACATTTTGCTACAAATTGCCACTTCTGGAAGAATGATGTAAAAGGAGACAGGTCCCTGCTCGACCTCGAAGGTGACGCCCCTCCCTACTGCCCCCACCTTCCCAGGTGCGCATACACAACAGGTTTGAGGCCCTAGAGTTTAAGAGACTGGTGGGTGAAGATGAGGTAGAAAGTCTACCCAGGAGGATACCTAGGGTAAGGAGGTCGACTCCACGCCTCAAGACTGCCTCCACCAAGAAAGATAGAAGGGTAATCGTTGTAGGCGACTCCGTTCTCAGGGGGTCAGAGGGCCCTATTTGTCGGCCTGACCCTACCCATAGGGAAGTCTGCTGCCTCCCTGGGGCCAGGGTCAGGGTCGTTGCAAGGAGGCTTCCCAACCTGGTTCACTCCTCTGACTACTATCCGCTTTTGATAGTCCAGGCTGGCAGTGATAATACTGAAGAGAGAAGCCTGAGGGCTATCAAACGGGACTTTAGGGGACTGGGATGGTTAGTGGATGGAGCGGGAGTACAGGTGGTGTTTTCGTCCGTCCCTACAGTAGCAGGGAGGGGTACAGAGTGGACACGGAAAGCCCACCAGATTAACACGTGGCTCAGAGGCTGGTGCCAACACAGAAATTTTGTTTTTTTTTGACCATGGGGCGCTTTATTCGGCACCCAGCCTGATGGCCGCAGACGGGTCCCTATCTCTCAGGGGAAAACGGATTCTAGCCCAGGAGCTGGCAGGGCTCATTGAGAGGGCTTTAAACTAGGTAAGAAGGGGGATGGGGCTGAAAGAAGGCTTCTTGGAGCTGTGCCGGGGGAACAATGACAAGGCTGGGGGAGAAGGCAATGGCCCGACTGAAGTGCATCTACACTAATGCATTTAGCATGGGTAACAAGAGGAACTGGAAGCCATCGTGCAGTAGGCAGGCTATGACTTGGTTGCCATCATGGAAACGTGGTGGGACCACTCTCATGACTGGAGTGCTGAAATGTCTGGCTATAGGCTCTTCAGAAGGGACAGGCAGCACAGAAGGGGTGGTGGTGTGGTTCTCTGTATTAGAGAGTGTTTTGATGTTGTGGGACTTGAGGCTCGGAATGATAAGGTTGAGTCTCTGTGGGTTAGGATCAGCGGGAAGGCCAACAAGGCAAGCATCCTGGTGGGGGTCTGTTATAGACCGCCAAACCAGGATGAGGAGGTGGATGAGTTCTACAGGCAGCTGGCAGAAGTTGAAAAATCGTCAGCACTTGTTCTCGTGGGGGACTTCAACTTCCCAGACATACCCTGGAAGCACAACAGAGCCCAGAGAAAGCAGTTTAGGAGGTTTCTGCAGAGCGTGGAAGATAGCTTCCTGACGCAGCTGGTTAGAGAACCTACCAGGGGAGGTGTCCCGCTAGACCTTCTGTTCACAAACAGTGACAGACTGGTGGGAGATGTGGTGGTCGGGAGCTGTCTTGGGCAGAGTGACCACAAAATGGTAGAATTCTCTATTCTTGGCGAAGTCGGGAAGGGGACCAGTAAAACCGCCGTCTTGGACTTCCGGAGGGCTGACTTTGAGCTGTTCAGCACACTGGTTGGCAGAGTCCCTTGGGAGGTGGTTCTGAAGGGCAGAGGAGTCCAGGAAGGCTGGGCACTCTTCAAGAAGGAAATCTTAATGGCTCAGGAGCGGTCTGTCCCCACGTGCCCAAAGACGAGCCGGCGTGGAAGAAGACCGGCCTGGCTGAACAGAGAGTTGTGGTTCGAGCTTAGGAGAAAAAAGAGGGTTTATAATCTTTGGAAAAGAGGGTGGGCCACTCACAAGGACTATAAGGCTGTTGCGAGGCTGTGCAGGGACAAAATTAGAAGGGCCAAAGCTCATCTGGAGCTCAATCTGGCTACTGCCGTTAAAGATAACAAAAAACGTTTTTACAAATACATCAACACCAAAAGGAGGACTAAGGAGAATCTCCATCCTTTACTGGATGCGGGGGGAAACTTAGTTACAAGAGATGAGGAAAAGGCTGAGGTGCTTAATGCCTTTTTTGCCTTAGTCTTTAGCGGCAAAACCAGTTGTTCTCTGGATACCTGGTACCCTGAACTGGTGGAAGGGGATGGGGAGCAGGATGTGGCCCTCATAATCCATGAGGAAATGGTTGGCAACCTGCTACAGCACTTGGATGTATGCAAGTCGATGGGGCCGGATGGGATCCACCCGAGGGTACTGAGAGAACTGGCGGAGGAGCTGGCCAAGCCACTTTTCATCATTTATCAGCAGTCCTGGCTATCAGGGGAGGTCCCAGTCGAATGGCGGCTAGCAAATGTGACGCCCGTCTACAAGAAGGGCCAGAGGGTAGACCCGGGGAACTATAGGCCTGTTAGTTTGATGTCAGTGCCAGGGAAGCTCATGGAGCAGATTATCTTGAGTGTCATCACGCGGCACTTGCAGGGCAACCAGGTGATCAGGCCCAGTCAGCACGGGTTTATGAAGGGCAGGTCCTTCTTGACGAACCTGATCTCCTTCTATGACAGAGTGATGTGCTTAGTGGATGAGGGAAAGGCTGTGGATGTGGTCTACCTTGACTTCAGTAAGGCTTTTGACACCATTTCCCACAATATTTTTCTCAAAAAACTGGCTGCTCGTGGCTTGGACTGGCGTACGCTTCGTTGGGTTAAAAACAGGCTTGATAGCCGGGCCCAAAGAGTTGTGGTGAATGGAGCCAAATCCAGTTGGAGGCCGGTCACTAGTGGAGTCCCCCAGGGCTCAGTGCTGGGGCCAGTCCTCTTTAATATCTTTATCAATGGTCTGGATGAGGGGATCGAGTGCACCCTCAGTAAGTTTGCAGACGACACCAAGTTAGGTGCGTGTGTCGATCTGCTCGAGGGTAGGAAGGCTCTGCAGGAGGATCTGGATAGGCTGGACCGATGGGCTGAGGTCAACTGTATGAAGTTCACCAAGGCCAAGTGCCGGGTCCTGCACCTGGGGCACAACAACCCCAAGCAGCGCTACAGGCTGGGAGATGAGTGGTTGGAAAGCTGCCTGGCAGAGAAGGACCTGGGAGTATTGGTTGATAGTCGGCTGAATATGAGCCAGCAGTGTGCTCAGGTGGCCAAGAAGGCCAACAGCATCCTGGCTTGTATAAGAAGCAGTGTGGCCAGCAGGTCTAGGGAAGTGATTGTCCCCCTGTACTCGGCTCTGGTGGGGCCGCACCTCGAGTACTGTGTTCAGTTTTGGGCCCCTTGCTACAGGAAGGACGTCGAGGTGCTCGAGAGAGTCCAGAGAAGGGCGACGAGGCTGGTGAGGGGTCTGGAGAACAAGTCCTACGAGGAGCAGCTGAGGGAGCTGGGGTTGTTCAGCCTGGAGAAGAGGAGGCTTAGGGGCGACCTTATCGCTCTCTACAGGTACCTTAAAGGAGGCTGTAGCGAGGTAGGGGTTGGTCTATTCTCCCACGTCCCTGGTGACAGGACGAGGGGGATTGGGCTAAAGTTGCACCAGGGGAGGTTTAGGTTGGATATTAGGAAAAACTTCTTTACTGAAAGGGTTGTTAGGCATTGGAATAGGCTGCCCAGGGAAGTGGTTGAGTCACCATCCCTGGAGGTCTTTAAGAGATGTTTAGATGTTGAGCGTAGTGATATGGTTTAGTGGAGGACTTGTTAGTGTTAGGTCAGAGGTTGGACTAGGTGATCTTGGAGGTCTCTTCCAACCTAGACGATTCTGTGATTCTGTGAAAAATCTTTTTTTTTTTTTTTTTTTGACCATACTCACATATGACACTGTGTGGACTTGGTGCTCATTTAATATTGCAGAAAGTGGTTAAGAGGAAAAATTAAGAAAATAAAAGTAGGAAGGTCAGAAATGCCTTTCTGCAGTATTGAAAACAATTACCTTTGTTGAGCTATCGTGCATAAACAATAAACTGAGATTTTTCTTCCCCTTACTCCCATTTTTCAAAAAAGGTTTGTAATTAAAAAAAAAAGTGGGAATGTTCTTGGTATTGAATATATATATATATATATATATATATGCATGTATTTCAGTATAAGTTTCCTGTTGGAATTTCACTGCAATAAAGACTTTGCTGAGCAGTCTTAATCCTAATCCAAATTTATGATACTAAATGTAACTGGTAGGACAAGAATATAGTTCAGTGCCACAACTCTCTACAATCTATTTTTATCTGGTATAATAAAGACAGCAGCAGAAGGGTTTTGTTAAGACTTGGAGATTCTTGGGGAGGCATTATAATGATCCAGATCTGGGGATTTTGGATTCAGGTTCATTCTTTACTTCCTTGTGCCCATCAAGATACACCAGTTTTTAGGATTGACTGAGCCTGAAAAGTTGTGTGCAGGTTAGGAATTCAGTGAGTTCTGCTGGTTCACGATCCATGACATCTAAACCATGCTTGTTTACCTTGGAAGCACTAGCTAGCACTTCATTCAACTTCTAGCTAGCTTCTAGCTAGCACTAGCTAGCACTTCATTCAACAAAGGGCTAGAAAGTTTGCACATAATTGGGGAGGGAGATCTGCAGAGGAAGGGATATCTGACCTGCTGACCTTTTTAACTATTAAATTACACTGACTGTAAGCTATGATATTGAGTCTCTCTCACTCTAGGGAAGGCTATATAGCACCTTAGGAAGTATTTCAGCTTTACTTTCTCCCAAACATGGGCTCTTTGCCTGTGTTTGGACATATTGTGCTCAGATGTTAACGAAACACAGAATCTTTGAAAATAGATGCAAAACTAAGACAATGCAATGTGAAACCTTATACAAAGATAACACGTGTTGTCACTCTGTAGTTGGGTCAGGACCCATGGCATAGAAGTTTCTGATCAGTCATAGCTCAGGAGATCGTGTTCTCTTGCAGGATCAGCTATGGGATTCAGGTGTCTGGAGTTTAATCTAGCAGGTTTTGGAAACCTCCAAGAATAGAGATTGCACATACCACCTGGGAAGCCTGCTCCACCATTATGGTACTTGTCTCTGTGAAAAAAGTTCTCTGGGAAAAAGTTCTTCCTTATATCCAGATTGAAGCTCCCTTGATTTAATTTATGCCAGTTGTCCCTTGTCCTCCAACCTTGTACCTTTGTGAAGAGCCTGTCACTGTCTCCTCCGTAACCTCTCTGTGGACACTCACAAGGTGCAGTTAGGTGCATCTGAAGTTGTCTCTGCTGCAGGTAGAACAAATTATATTTCCTTCTACCTCTCCTCACAAGGCAAGTGTTTCAGTTCCCAAGTGCTTCAGTCCCTGCTATCTTTGTCGTGCTCCACTGAACTCCGTTTTATGAATGTCTTGTATGTCACTCCATTTCTCTAACTTGTCTGGGTTGTTCTGGATAGTGTCCACACCCTTGAGTATATCAGCTGGTCCTCCACCCATAATTTGGTGTCATCTGGTGGTCCGCCACCCATAATTTGGTGTCATTTGGTGTCAGAAAGAGCAGTCAGGCATTGGAACAGGTTGCCCAGGGAAGTGGTGGAGTCACTGTCTGTGGGGGTGTTCAAGGAAAAGTTGGACCTGGTGCTTAGGGACATGGTTTAGTGGGTGACTTTAGTAGTGGGGTAAGGACCAGATGATCTTTAAGGTCTTATGCAACCTTAATGATTCTATGATACTATGGTTCTACGATCTGTAAAAGTGAAGAGCATGCACTTTGTTACTGATCAAGCAGCTTTTCTTTTTTTTTTTTTCTTCTTTTTTTTCCTTCCCTAGTTCCTTAGTGGATCCCCGCTGGAGGGTGACTACAACCTAGCAGATTATGACTACCTGCCAGCATCTCCTGAAATTAAAGAACTCTTCAAATACATAAGGAGGTACACTCCAAAAACAATAGAGATTGAACACAAATTGCAGCCTTTTATTCCAGACTCCGTGCTTTCAGGTCTCTGTGCTCCACAGGAAGTCACAACTCTGAGCATTGAGGTTTGCAGTCAAGTTGTGGTACAAATGCTTTTCTGAGTTCTTCTTTTCTGAAATTTACACACAACTGAGCTTAAAGTTTCCAGTTGCTTTTAGTATGATAGTTGTAGTATGTCAAAAGGCAGAGGGATTGGTCGGATCTGTGCTGAGTTTGTCTGAGTTAAGGTTTGGTGTGGGGAGATAAGGAAAGTCCATGAACTGTAGGGAAAGCAGTGCCTCTGTCTGTTCAAATGGAATAAGTTTATGGGTGTCTTGTACACTATGCCTCATTACAACACTACATGAAGAACAATGCCCTTGATTGTTAATAGCTGGCAAGAATACTCATTTTTGTGGTCAGTGATGACTAAGTAAAAGTCTAGTGTTAACAGGTACCTTTTATATGAGGGTAGACAAATTTTGACATTTTGTTAAGCTGTGTTTTCTAATTTTTATTTTGTGTGTGTGTGTTTAAAATCCAGATCTTGAAGGGTACACTAAATGAAGACATAGTCTTACTTTGAAGTGTCTTCTTCCATCATTAAAGAGTTTAACATCTATATTCAGTGCAGGAGTTGCTTCTTAGCATATGTTCATATAGTATCTAACACAATGGGATACTTGATTAAAGCCCCACTAGGGCTTTAACTTTAACAAAGTAAATAAATACTTGATTACACTATCCCATAAAACCTAATATGGAAATGAAGCTTGCAATGAACATTTTAATTATACTATAGCCTATTATTATTAGCCTATATTTAAGGTTTAAATAAGTATGTTGATATTGGAATTAAAATTAAATCAATAATACCCATTTCCTATCTGGGAAAAACAAAAACAAACAAACAAAAAATCCCAAACAAAAAATCTCCTTTTGATGTCAAAAGGTCAAGAACTGATTGCATATTGATTTTAATATAATGTAGATGCGGTCTGGTGCATATGATTTACCACAACTTTGATGATTTGGTGCAAATATATAAAACATCTGTTTGTTTTTACACCTTCACACTGAAAGAAAAATCTGGGATACTGTATATGGTGTAAAAATAGCTTGTTTAATTCCCAGGAAGGTTTTACAATGCAAAATTAATTTATCTAGGTACATGTTTTCTCTTATGTAAAACTCCTGGAATATTTCATAAGAATCAAATGAAATGGTCATAGTTAAAGACATTATTTTCATAAAGATTTATGGTATTTTAAAGGAGTACTTTAATCCTGCTGAGAACTCTATTGTTGATCTTTAAAATTTTGTTGAGAACGTATTCTTCTCTCCTACTGATGCAGGGGAATATTCTAGTACTCATAAACTTCTTTTTCTGTGTTTCATTTTTGTTAAACTAACATTGTTTATTATTAGAATATGTTCGTTGGTTTTGTTTCGTTCTATAAGTATCAATGTGCTGCCCCTATCAGCAACCTGACTGTGCATAGGACAGTTCTCTAGCACTGGGGCAAAGTAGCACAAAAAGCCAATCCCAACACTAGAAACTCACTCCTAGTCAAGGTCAACAAATCAAAAGACTATATCAATCGCCAAAGACATTCCTATGCTTTCCTTCATGTGTCACATTGCACTGGGTCTGGTATGGGTGCTGTTAATTTTCTCCTGCTGGCCAACCACATGCATACATGTCCATAAGCACAAAAGAGGAACACTAGACTTCATGCCTTCAGACATACTTAGTGTGGGCCTCTGATGAGCACTTCAGCCTACAGCATGCTGTGTGTTCATATTGTGTTTCAGGATGACCAGATTTCTGAGGCCTCAGTGGTGCTCGTTTTGGTTGCCTGTTGTGTCAAACAGTCTTTGGTATCTTCACAGAGCCTGATTAATGAGGCTGCTGGGGAAAAGAACTGCTTCTTTACATATACTAATGATTTTTTTTGGTGGTTATTAGTTTAATAACTAATGCATGGGATGAGTGTGTATCTGTGCGTGACTGCTGACAGCATTTTTACTGAGCTACTGCTCTATGTACATGCCCAGGAAGAAATGATGAAAAGCTCCTTCAGTTTTGTCAAAACTCCCTGCAGATCTGGTGAGAATCATGGTGTCCACCCTATTATTGAGCAGTATCCATAAATTCTTTCTACTCCTTCTTTGTAAGCATATCAGGTTTCATGCATTGGCTGTAAGAATATTGTTTAAGAATATCATATCTTCAGTCTTATGCTGCATCCAATAGATGAACTTCCTCAAAAGTTATCTGGTATTTTCTCCTACTACAGAATTCAGTTGCTCATAAGAAATCAGTTGAAGTATTTTATAATTTTAACATGTAACTACTTTACATTGAGGTTGGAGTCAGTTGTATGACCTTTTTCTGTTCCTGCTTCCCATTCATTTCAGCTAAATTTAATCTTGTTTACATTTTTGTAATGAACAGTAAGCTGGAAATCCATAAGAGTTAGAAAAAGAAAAAGGAAAAGAAAAAGAAAAAAAATATTAAGCTTAAAGTAATTGTGATAGCTGCTTTAGACAGTTTTTTTTTTTTTTCTTTCTAAAGTAAAATAAAACTAGAAACTTTGCAGTTTTTACACAATATGATGTCGGAGCTTATTTTGACTTCTTACCATGACTTCAATTTTCAAGAAATCTTAAAAGTAAATTTATAAATAAATGCAGGAAGAAAAAAAAAAAGAAAAAGAAATCACTCAAAGAGTAAATTATTTATTTTGAAGTTACTTTGCAGGCAATTTACTTGAAAATCAAATGGTTAAACAGAGAGAACATAACTGTTAATGATAGGGATGTCATTAAAGAAAACTGTTTTAGTAAAGGCCCTACTTGAGGACTTTGTAGACAACAAAAACAGTTATAGTTAGGATTCTGAAAAGATAGATAGTTAACGGATAGTTGCTGTAAATTAAATGCACCAATATTCCTAGTTTTGCATTCTAGAGATTAAAAAAAAAAAAAAAGATATAAATATTTTGCTATCTTTTTTTTTGGGGGGGGAACACTGCAGAGAATTTGTTCCTTATGCCTCATTTGCAAGTTACAACTTTTTTACTGAAGTAATTGATTAGAACTTATATTAAGCTATTCCATGCCTTTTCACTCATAATAACAAAAATAAGCCGAATGACACCATGTAAAACATATATTTCATTTTTCTTTACATAAAGAATTGTTCTCTCGTTCTCTCTCTCTTTCATAAAGATGAAAACAGTTACAGTAAATTTTCCATAGGAAATTACAGAAAGGGCTAGCTTTCTCCTCTGCCTGGAATGACTTCAGGTGTGTAAGATTCAATTTGGTACCTCTGCAATAAAAGGCAACAGCTTTAACAAACTGGGAAAAGATTTCCTTGACAGTTTATGAATTAAGGTGCAGGCAGTCTTAGAAGAATATATACGTTCTTTAAAAAAAATCAGTGACTTGTCAAGACAAAATGGGCCTCACATCTAGATGTGTGATGTAGATTATGTGGCAAGAAAAATGACGTTATTTTTTTAATTATAATTAAGGCATCATTTACTAACTGCAAACTGAACAATAAAAATCTAGACTAACAATCAGAGCAACACTTGTACTTTTCAATCAGAAAATTCTGGGAAAAGCTTTTTAAAGTCCATGATTTAAAAAAGCAAAACAAACAAACAAACAAAAAAAAAAGCAGGAAATTACAGGTTTCAGAAGGCCACTAGTTATCATTATTTCTGAGTGAGCACATACATTGTTTTTATGTTTAGAAGTACTTTGGAAACAAGCTGCTGCTGCCGTCTACAAGGAAGTCTAAATATAAAATTGTGATGCTATCACTTTGCTTATGGATACCACTGAATAATTAAACTCAATAAGGCTAAAATTTGACTTGAATCTCTGCGTTATACATTGGAGTGGTAATTTACTTCTATCATCTAAAGTGAGTTCTCTCTCCATGAGAAATAAAGAGAAAATATATCTATAAGTTGACAACATTCATTGTGAATGAAGAAAACAGATCTGGCAGAGTGTCAGCAAAGAAATAAGGCCAGTAAATGTAAAATTTATTGATATGTTCTGTCATGTAGTATCTGGAGATATTTCCCAACTTGGAATTACTGAATTGAACACTGGGCTTGGACTTCTAATACAGAAGTTAAATGTGAAAAAGGGAAACAAAGTGTTAACTGGGTACACTTGTCAAACATAAGTAGGTGTTTTGATTTTTTTTTCCCACTGATTTGATAGCTACTTATTGTGTGTGCTGTGTTGAAACCATGTTTTGTTTCAGCAGATTTTTCTTCTCTCTCTTTTCCTTCTGTCCCTCAATTACCAGTGAGCAACCTGCTATTTGAGATTCATTACAAAGAAAAGAGTTTTCATGGACTATGCAGGCAGTCCATAGTATTAATATAGTACTGGTACTGTAGGTAGTATAACCTACGGTCTCATTTCTCTTCTCTTAGTTGAGTATAAATGGAATAAAAAATAGGCAATGCTTTAACAACATTGTCTTTTGCTCCCCAATAATTACTCTTAATTCTTAAATAATACCTCTGGATCCACAGCAATATAATTATTTTGAATTTTGATACAGTGAATTATTAAGGATAAGTTTCTTAGATAATCATAGAATCATTGAATGGCTTGGGTTGGAAAGGACCTTAAAGACTGTCTAGTTCCAACACCCCTGACATGGTTATGGAAGCTACCAATTAGTTCAGGTTGCCCAGGGCCCCATCCAACCTGGCCTTGAAAGCCTCTAGGGATAGGGTATTCATAACTCCTCTAGGCAACCTGTTCCAGTGCCTCACCACCTTCTAAGTGAAGAATTTCCTCCTAACATCTAATCATAGTCTCCCCTAAAACCATTGCCCTTTGTCCTATCATTATCTGTCTGAGTAAAAAGTCTCTCTCCATCTTTTTTATAAGCCCACTTTAAGTCCTGAAAGGCTGTGATGGAGCCTTCTCTTCTGCAAGCTGAACAGCCTCAGCTCGCTTAGCCTTTCTTCATAGGAGAGGTGCTCCAGCCCTCTGATCACTGCACTCCCTGACAAAGAGTCCCTCTCCTGCTTTCTTGAAGGCCTTCTCTAGGTACTGGTAGGCCACTATAAGGTCTCCCCAGTTCCAGCTCTCTTAGTCTATCTTCATAGGAGAGTATTCCAGCCCTTTGATTATTTATCCTTGTGGCCCTCCTCTGGACCCGTTCAGATCTACATCTTTCTTGTCCTGTGAGCCCCAGATCTGGATACATTACTCTAAATGGGGTCTTGTGAGGGCAGAGTAGAGGGGGAGAATCATCTCCCTCAACCTGCTGGCCATGACTCCGTTGATGCAACCCAGGATGCAGTTGGCCTGGGCTGCAAGCACATACTGCTGGCTCATTTAAAGCTTTTCATTCACCAGAACTGCCATGTCCTTCTCTACCAGGCTGCTCTTGGTGAGTTCTTCCAGTTTGGGATTGCCCTGACCCAGGTGCAATACCTTTCTCTGGCCTTATTGAACCTCGTTAGATTCAAATGGGTTCACTTCTCAAGCTTGTCCAGATCCCTTTGGGTGGCATGCCTTCCTTCTGTTGTATCAGCTGCACCACTCAGCTCTGTGTCATCTGCAAACTTGCTGAGGGTGCACTTGATCCTATAGGCAATGACATCTTTGCCTATGTCATTGACAAAAATAGAAAACAGCAAGGGGTCCCAATACAGCCCCCTTAGGGACACCACTCATCACCAGCTTCTGAAACACTCGGTTTTCACTTTAACAATTAGAGAATTATTGATCTTATGTATATGGGGAAAAGTATACACCATATTTTTAAGTATTTATTACTTTAAATCAAACCAGGAAGATTGTATCCTTTCCCCAGTGAAAGCTTCAAGACAGAAATTCTACATAACAGATGTTAGTTTTCTAGGTTCGTTTTAAATTGGTATGTGCTTGGGCAATATAGTGGTCTAGTGTAAGAATCTAAGTAGAGCAGCATAGGCTTGAATCATGTTAAATTTGGGGGATTTAAACATCTATCCTGTTAAATTTAATTAAGAAAAATAAGGTGCTGTCTACAAAAGAATATAAATTATTTTTTGTCCTTCAATAATGCTGACAGTGAATTACAGACACAAGTGGAAACAGTGCTGATTAGACCATGGGTACTTCTGCAGAAAAGTAAACAATATCTCATCCTTCGAGTAAAGGTTTAGCAGTGCAAAACAGCAGTAAAGTAGGGGGAAACTGGTGTAAAAAGTACAATGATGATCAATCAATCTTACTCTTTTTAAATTAACTAATTTTAATGTTTAAACACAGTATGAAATCCTGTAACTATACTGTCAGGTGAAGGAAGAAATACCTGTAACTTCTTCAAGTCCAGACAGCTATAAATTTCTCATTGACTCTAGTTTAGTTCAAGGAGTTTACAAAGCACATTTCATCCAAAAATGGATTCACTGAAAACTAATAGAAATTAATGAGATGAGTGAAAAGCAAGCCAACCTCCTGTCTTCTAGTATCTGTCCCTAAAAATTAATGTGATTTAAACTTCGTAAGATGTAGGTAATAAAGGGTAATAACAGCCAGTTGGTACACACAACTGTGTGTGCTCGTGAGAATTGATCTGGACTGGCATTGCCTTTTCTGCTGTCATGGGCTGAAGACCTGAAGGTAAAGCACCAGAAACAAACTGAGCTACAGCATATTTTAAACAGTGATAGAGAAGACTCACTTGCTCCTTGGCAGTACCTTCATTAGAAAGACTTGGAAAAAAATGATTTATGTGTGTATAAACAAAATTCCTTGGATTTGTTGATCTTAGAGGCCTTTTCCAAAATAAAATATTCTATGACTCCTGCTTGTTGGATAAGGGTGGGGAGTGGGGAGAGGAGCTTATAAATTAGATTTTCATTATTTTTATTAAATGACTCAAAGAAGAATTAGAATTTAGTAAGTCCTAGTGAGTTTTGCTGAGTTAGCAGCTTTGGTAATTTATACAGATAGAAAAATGTGTGGATGATTTACTACTGATCTAGGAGGTGACTGGCTTGTGAATGAGAGATAAAACGTAGCAATGTGAGAAATCAATGACTTAGGCCAGGTTAATAAAATTGGTTTGACATCTACATTTGATAAGATGTCTTATAAAGATAAGTCATTTTGACTTTAAAATAGCTCGTGTGTATTTGTAAGGAGAGGTTACCTTTAAATCTCTTCTGACATAATGATGTAAATACAAATAGAGTTTATTATCAATAAAACATTGTTCTTTAGATTTGTTTTTCAACAAATATCTTAACTGACATGTTAATGCCCAACATTTGTGATGTTTGTCATGCTGGAAACACAACCATGACAGAACTTATTTGTCTGCTCTGTTGTTCATCTTGACTTTGAATTCTACCAGATAGTCAAATTCCATTTCTCTTTTATATAATCTTTATTTAACTCTTTGGAGGAATGAACTAAGTAATTAGTTAGAAATGAGCTCTATTCGCTGAAAATTGAAAGGAAACCTAATTTCTCAGATCCGATTTTACAATAATCTGATCTCTTCTCTCTGGTTACCAGTGATAGGACCCAAAGGAATGGCATGGAGCTTCATCAGGGGAGGGTCAGGCTGGATGTCAAGAAAAGGTTCTTCACCAAGAGGGTGCTTGGGCACTGCAACAGGCTCCCCAGGGAAGTGTTCATGACACCAAATCTGACAGAGTTCAAGAAGTTTTTGGACAACGCTCTCAGACATATGGATTGTTTTCTTGTGTGGAGTCAGGAGTTAGACTTGATGACCCTTGTGGGTCCCTTCCAACTTCTATGATTTGATGAATCTGTGATGTTACTGAGAACAAACAAATATGCCAAAGTTAACAAGGTTTCACTTTTTTTTTTTCCTTCATTCCAGAAGCTTCCACTATTTACCAATGACAATATCCCCTTTTACCTAAGAAATGTCTTTTTCTGCCTGATCAATGTACATATACTTAACTGGTAAAGCAAAACCACAAGCAACAACACTACTGACAAAGTAATGTTAACCTGTAAGTGCCACATATATGCTCCCCACTTTTGGTCTATCACCTGCCTTTTTGAATTCTCGTGCTGGGGGCTCCAGAGCTGAACATTGTACTGCAGTTGGGGTCTCATGGGAGCAGAGTAGAGGGGAAGAATCACCTCCCTCGACCTGCAGGCCATGCTTCTTTTGAGCAGTTCAGGATATGGTTGGCTTTCTGGGCTGCAAGTGCACATTGCAGGCTCATGTCAAGTTTCTCAAGACCTTGCACTTGGCCTTGTTGAATGTCATGAGGTTTGCACAGGTCCAGAAAAAAATAACAGAAGTAATTTTAAATCCCTTTATTATGTGTACATATACATGTGCAAAGAACTGACATGCTCTAGATATGAACAAAAACTATGTAAAGAAACTGCTGTTTGTAGGAATTCTGCTTTGCTTCTTCAGAAAGTTGGAAATTGAAGGAGAAAAGGGAGAAATGGAGGTACTTCTGGGAGGGTGATATTAATCAGACTTATTATGGGTCATTAAATTTTCCATCCTTCATTTTCTGAGTGTCTTAGGATTTGATTTGTCAAAAGACTGTTCAGTAAGGAACAAATGTAATTAGAGCTTATTCTTGAACACATGAAATGCCATATAATGTCACACAGCATAAAAGCTCATGCCACAATAGGAACTCCAAATTAATAGGTGAATCTGACCCTCTGTGTTTTCTCTTTGCATGTGTAAAGGAAAATAACATTTCATTCTCCAAAGGTATTGGGAAAATCAAGTGATTTGTTTGGGCCACATTGTAATATCAGCAGTAAATACTGTGGAAAAGCCTACAAACAAATTAGTTTTGGCTTCAAGGCAGAGTGTGAGTAGTATTCAGTAAACAAGGTTTATGGCCACACACTGAATAATGAAGATAAATATGTTGTGTATGAATAGTGCAGAGAATGAAAGCTACCGTGAATGAGGCAAGAATACTGAGAAAATTGTATGAAAGTACAACAAAATTACACTACATATAAAGGGGCTAAGTTAGGACAAAAGTGGTATTATTTCTGGTAGCTTCTGACTTTTAAATGCTTGCTTTTACACTGTAATATTCTTAGCATACATTTATGAATGTTAGATACATAAGGTAGTGTTTTAACCCGTGCAGCAGCTAAGTACCACATAGCCATTTGCTCACCCTCCCCCCCCCCCCCCCCCCCGCCTCCGAGCGGGATGGGGGAGAGAATCGGGAAAAATGAAAGCTTGTGGGTAGCTTATTAGGACAGGAAAGAAAGGAAAATAACAATAATTATAAAGTGGTGGTTTTACCGTGCTAGGCAGCCGACCACCACAACCGCTCTCTCACTCCCCCTCCTTAGATGAGGAGGGGAAGAAATAAAGGAAAGAACAACTCATGGATTGAGATAAGGATAATTTAATTAAAGGGAAAAAATTATTAAGGAAAGATTATTATTAATTAAACAATTTAACTAAAGGGAAAAAAGGGAAAGGGGAAAAGGGAGGGGGAAAGGGAAAAAACAAAACAAAACAAGTAAAGGCTATGTGGAAGTGCAGAGGAAAGAAATTACTCTCTACTTCCCACAAATGAGCGATGCTTCCCACAAATGAGCGATGTCCTTGCAGCAGGGCCTCAACGAACGTAGCCAGTGTTCGGGAGGACAGACATTTTCGCAACGAGAGCCCACCCCTCCCCTCTTCTTCCTTTTTCCACCTTTTATAGCTGAGTGTGACATCATATGGTATGGAATATACCTTAGATTACAGATTAATTTTCTCCCAAGATTAAATCTCCTTGAGGCACGCACCTGATATCTCCATTCCTTTGCATGACCCACCAGGTATACCCTGGTCCTTGGGCAAAAGACAATCCCACGAGTGGGTTTGCCTTTTCCCGAGGCAGGAGCAACCCACACCACCTTCCCCATCCACTTTCCTACATGCACTACTGGGACTTTAGCTCCTTTCACCGTGTGTAGAGGTTTTGTTTCGGCAGGACCAGGACAGCTGTCAGACCCCCTGTTGTTAACTAGCCAAGTGGCTTCTGGTAGATTTATTGCCCAGTGTTTCCATGTCCCAGCACCCAATGCTTGTAACATGGTCTTTAACAGTCCATTGTACCTCTCAACCTTCCCAGAGGCTTGTGGGTGATAAGGGATGTGATACACCCACTCAATACCATGCTTCTTGGCCCAGGAGGTGACAAGATTGTTTCGGAAATGACTCCCATTGTCAGACTCAATTCTCTCTGGTGTACCACGATGCCACAGCACTTGCCTTTCCAGGCACAAGATAGTATTTTGGGCCGTGGCATGGTTTACGGGGTATGTTTCCAGCCACCCAGTAGTTACTTCTACCATGGTGAGTATGTACTGTTTGCCTTGGCGGGTTTGTGGGAGTGGTCCGATATAGTCAATTTGCCAGGCCTCACCATATTGAAACCCTAGCCACCTCCCCCTGTTCCAGGGAGATTTTACCTTCATGGCTCTCTTGATTGCAGCACAGGTCTCACACTCATGGGTAACCTGTGTGATGGCCTCAATGGTCAGGTCTACCCCTTGATCACGAGCCCATCTGTATGTGGCATCCCTCCCCAGATGTCCTGATGTTTCATGGGCCCATCGAGCTACAAACAGCTCACCCTTACGTCCCCAGTCCAGGTCCACCTGAGCCACTTCAATTTTTGAAGCTCGATCCACCTCTTCGCTGTTCTGATGTTCTTCAGCAGCGTGACTCTTGGGCATGTGGGCATCTACATGACGTACTTTTACATCCAGATTTTCTACCCGGGCAGCAATATCTTGCCACAGGGTAGCAGCCCAGATAGATTTACCTCTGTGCTGCCAGTTGCTCTGTTTCCATTGCTGCAGCCACCCCCACAGAGCATTTGCCACCATCCATGAATCAGTGTAGAGATAGAGTACTGGCCATTTTTCTCTTTCAGCAATCTCTAGGGCTAGTTGTATGGCTTTTACTTCTGCATACTGACTCGACTTGCCTTCCCCTTCCATGGCCTCCACAGCTCGTCGTGTGGGACTCCACACAGCAGCTTTGCATTTCCGATGGCTCCCTACCACATGGCAGGATCCGTCAGTGAACAACACATACTGCTTTCTGTCTTCTGGCAACTCATTATATGGTGGTGCCTCTTCAGCACGGGTTACCTCTTGTGTCGGCACTCCGAAATCCCTGCCTTCCAGCCAGTCCATGATCTCTTCCAGGATTCCTGGGCGATTAGGTTTTCCCATTTGAGCCTGCTGTGTAATTAACACTATCCACTTACTCCACGTAGCGTCAGTCACATGGTGTGTAGTGGGAATTTTCCCTTTGAACATCCAGTGTAACACAGGTAGCCGTGGTGCCAAGAGGAGCTGTGCTTCTGTACCCACAACTTCTGAAGCAGCTCGAACACCCTCATATGCCATTAGTATCTCTTTTTCAGTTGGGGTGTAATTGGCTTCTGATCCTCGATAGCCCCAGCTCCAGAAACCCAGAGGTCGACCTCGAGTTTCTTCTGGGGCTTTCTGCCAGAGGCTCCAGGTGAGGCCATGCTCCCCAGCTGCAGTGTAAAGTATGTTGTGCACAGCTGGTCTGGTATGGACAGGCCCAAGGGCTACTGCACAAGCTATTTCTTGTTTGATTTGTTCAAAGGCCTGTTGTTGCTCAGGGCCCCACTCGAAATAGTTTTTCTTTCGAGTCAGTCAATATAGAGGACTCACAAGCTGACTATAGCCTGGAACATGCATTCTTCAGAATCCCACAAGGCCTAGGAAAGCTTGCGTTTCTTTTTTGCTAGTTGGCGGAGACATTGCCATTATTTTGTTGATCACATCCATCAGAATATGGCGATGTCCATCCTGCCATTTTACCCCCAAGAACTGGATTTCCTGTGCAGGTCCCTTGACCTTACTCTGTTTAATGGCAAAACCAGCTTTCAGGAGAATTTGGATTACTTTCTTCCCTTTCTCAAAAACTTCTGCTGTGTTGCCCCACACGAGGATGTCGTCAATGTACTGCAGGTGTTCAGCAGCTCCCCCTTGTTCCAGTGCAGACTGGATCAGTCCATGGCAAATGGTAGGGCTGTGTTTCCACCCTTGGGGCATTCGATTCCAGGTGTATTGGATGCCCCTCCAAGTGAAAGCAAACTGCGGCCTGCATGCTGCTGCCAAAGGGATGGAGAAAAATGCATTAGCAATATCAATTGTGGCGTACCACTTGGCTGTCTTTGACTCTAGTTCGTATTGAAGTTCTAGCATGTCCGGCACTGCAGCACTCGGTGGCGTGACTTCGTTCAGTCTGCGATAGTCCACCGTTAGCCTCCACTTGCCATTAGACTTTCTCGCTGGCCATATAGGACTATTAAAGGGTGAGCAAGTCTTGCTGATCACTCCTTGGCTCTCTAGCCAATGAACCAACTCATGGATGGGAATCAGGGAGTCTTGGTTGGTGCGATATTGCCGTCAGTGCACCATTGTGGTAGCGGTTGGTACCTGCTGTTCTTCAACCTTCAGCAATCCTACAATGTAAGGGTCTTCTGAAAGGCCAGCAGGGTAGACAGCTGCCTAATCTACTCTGTGCTCAAAGCAGCTATGCCAAAAGCCCACCGGTACCCTTTTGGATCCTTGAAGCACCCTCTCTTGAGGTAGTCTATGCCAAGGATGCATGGAGCCTCTGGACCAGTCACAATGGGATGCTTTTGCCACTCATTCCCAGTTAGACTCACTTCAGCTTCTGCTACAGTTAGCTGTTGGGATCCCCCTGTCACTCCAGAGATGCAGATGAGTTCTGTCCCTTGGGAGCCTGATGGCATTAAGGTACATTGTGCGCCAATGTCCACTAGGGCTTTGTATTCTTGTGGTTCCAATGTGCCAGGCCATCGGATCCACACAGTCCAATAAATCCGGTTATCCATCTCCTCTACCTGGCCAGAGGCAGGGCCCCTCTAGTCCTGGTTGGAGTGACTGCCACTTAATTCTTGCAAATGAGAAGCAGAGGTCCCTTCATCAGGGTCAAGAATAACATCAGCCCTTCTACTGCCTCTGGGGAACTGCCCAACAGAAACTGGAGCAGGTTTTTTTTTTAGGAGCCCCTCTTCTTGTTGCTGTCTTTCCTTGCAGTTCACGTACCCGAGCAGCTAGGGTTGAAGTAGATACACCATCCCATTTCCTCATATCTTCCCCATGGTCATGCAGATAAAACCACAAGGTGCCATGTGGTGTGCGTCCTGGGTACTCTCTCTCTCGAGCAGGAAAATACTGATTCTTAGTGGCTGAAATATCACTCCATCTGGATGACTAGGGATATGCTTGTTCTACAAGGTGGTCAAGTCTTTTGGACAGTTTCTCCACAGCTGAGACACAGGCCCACAGCAGAGCAGAGAGATTGTCTTCATATTTTTGAAGCTGGCAGGACAGAGTATACACTGTTCCCATCTCCTCATCCCAATTAAATATTGCCAGCGTACTGGCATGTGATGATGGTGCACTCCACACCAATTTATGCCACATGGATGTTGTGCACTGGACTTCATCGGGATTTTTAGGTGTCTGGGCATTGTCCAAATCACTATAAATCATCTCCAGCACAGCTAATTCCTGCAGATGCTGGAGACCTTTATCCATAGTGGCCCACTTGCCTACTTCATATACAGTATCTTCCTTATGGGGATGCCTTTCTTTCACAGCTGCCAGGAGTTGCCTCCAGAGGCTGAGAACCTGTGTCTCTCTCCCAATTACTTTGTCAATTAACGTTTCTCTAGAGAGGGATCCCAGCTGCTTGGTTTAATTGCCTTCTAATTGTTGGCTATTGGCCCCAGCATACCAGCATCGAAACAGCCAGGTGAGGATGTGTTCACCTGGTTGTCAACCATAATCCTTTTGTATTTCTCGCAGCTCACTCAGGGATAGGGATTGAGTGGTTTCTGATTCCTTTATGATTTCCATCTCTTCTTCCTGCTGTTTTTGTGATGGCTCTGCTTTAGAGGTGCCTGCCTTCTCCTCTTCTCCCTCCTTCTTAGGAGAGGCTTCTTCCCTTACTAAACGAGCTGACTTCCGTTTCCATTGTTTTGACTTGACTATGGGGGCGACTGATACCATAGTTGGTTGATCCTCTGGGTCAGTCACAGCATGTGTTATCTGGTCATCAGATTCAGAGACTTCCTCCCTCTCTTCAAGGTGCTGGATAATGTTAAACTGTTTGATAGGAGTAAGGCAGGACCCAGCACAATGCTGCAAGCTGTCGTTCTCCGGCATTGTCAGGGTCAGGGCATATGACTCTCAAGCATTCTATCAGGTTTTTAGGATTTTGCACTTGTTCAGGGGTGAAGTTCAAAACTATTGGAGGAGACACCCGTGACAGGTATCTGCCTATATCCTCCCACACACCTTGCCACCTGCCACAAGACTGTTTCGGGACAGATTCCCGGGTAAGCTTTCTAAACAACTGATTAATCTTAGAGAGAAGAGGAAACCCATTATTCAGAATTAGAAACAGCAATATATGGGTTACACGTGGATATTCAAAATACTCAAAAACTGTTGTAATTAGCCCATTGTGAAAGAAGGAGGAGGTACCATTCCTGATATTATTCATAAACTGACTTCCAGATGAGGAAAGGAAGGCAGTGTAATTCTGAATATTCTCTAAAGATAGTTTCCATGAGACCCAAATGATAACAGTGCAGAGCCTGAATGCCAGATTAAACTCAAGGCCAGTGCTTGGCAGCACAGCGAATTAAAAAAAAAAAAAAAAAAAAGAGAGAGAGAGAGAGAAAAAAAAAGAGAATATTGGGTTTTGAATGTCTCCAGAGAAGCAGACTGCACAACCCCTCTGGGCAGCCTGTTCCAGTGCTCTGTCACCCTTACAGCAGTCTTTATGTACCTGCAAAATGGCAGAAGTTAGATAGTCACTATTTCTTGATTCATAGCCACTCTGAGCTAAAATCACTCTAATATCTGTTTAAACTCTGACAGCAGTGGCTTTTTTTTTGTTTGTTTGTTTTTTTTGTTCCCAACTGCTTACAACTCTCGCATTATACTGTTATACTGAAGAGAACCAGATCTAAGGAGTGTGCCAGAATGAAGAGAAACAGTTCAAATGGCAAAAATGTGAATCTGCACTTCCAGCCAATAATTTCAGCATGCTGTCTCAGTGGCAATTAAGACAACTCTTGTGGGCTTGGTGTGAAAACTGGAAATGGCGTTCTCATTCTCACATATGTTCTTTAATCTTTATAATAGACCTATTTCCTGTTACAGCTACATTACAGCATCTTATTTTCATTTGTAAACATTATTCACTTATTTACAAATTTCACTGTTGAATCACACTGTTGACTAGTACCTCCATGAACATGGAACATGAGTGTAAGAGGGGCAACACTGGATCAGAAAAAGATCTGTATAGTATATATACAGTATATATACTATAGTATATGTATAGTATATATATAGTGTGTATATATATATATATAATCTGTATAGTTCATCTCCATCAAGAATACATGGCTAGGAAACATAAAAGCAAGCATACTTGTTTTCCATCTAGTTTCCAACTGAAGTATTCCATCTCTAGAATACTCTTGTACCCACCACCACCTCTGAGCTCCCCAGAGCCACAAAAGGGCTGGGGAGTGGAGTGGGTGTAGTAGACCATGATATAATTTCCTACTATGAATTTGACCTCACCTGGTGAGTCTGATCTCAGAACTGACGCTGCTTTGTGTAGCAGTTTGGACAGGAGACATTCCTGAGCTTGTTTTCCAACTTGGACTGGAATGAGCCTATGAGCCCATGATCCTGAAGCAAGGGATTCCACAGCTTCACTACACACCTAGTGAAGAAGCAAAGTTCTTTTATTTTGAACCTGTCACCTCCTAGTTTTACTTACCATATGAGAGCAAAGAGTGAATAATCATTTCCTATTCAATTTCTATATGTGTCTCATTTATTTTATAAATATCTATCATTACCTATTCAGTCATTTCTTTTTTTCAGGCTGAAGAATCTACTCCGTTTAATCATTCTTCATCTGGAAACTTTTGTACAGGTGCAATTGTCGTTTTGGAGACGAGAGGGGTCTGTGATGAATCTGCAAATAGTATTCAAAATATCACTGCACCTTAGATTTATGAAGTGAAAGAATGATGTTTTCTGTTTTGTTCCTTTATTTTGATTGTTTCTAATAACTTTTAACATTCTATTTGTTTTCTTGGCAACTATGCATCTCTTCAGGTCGAATTTAATTCACCCTTTAGTCATTCAGTATTGTGATGTTCTTCTGCAACTAGCCCTCACAACTAGCCCTTGTTTTTACTGTCCTGGGAAATTTAACACCATAATTTCACTCTCTTCCACCCCAATCATTTCCTAATATATTACATCTAGCTTGTTCCAGTACAGTACCTGTGAGTCTCTTCTGATCATACATGTGATATCTGAAAACTAGCCATTTTGTCTTATTTTCTGTATCCTCTCCTCACAAGTTATTAACCCATGTGAATATTTTTTTTATCCCTTGGCAACTTCTTTTCTGTAAAAAACCTTTGATTAGATGCTTTTGCATACTTTTCTTAACTATATCAACAGAATTGTACCTGTGTGCTTTGATTTCTCTAGACCGTTATTTGGAGGGGACAACAATCAATCAAACAAATAAACAAAAATAATGATATAGTGCATTTTAAAGTTGGAAACACTTTAAGGTTGGATTTGATATGTGTTTAGCTGGCTAGAAATAGTTGAAGAACACAATAATTGAAAATATCAGGATTTTTACTTCTTCGTAATTCAAAAATTCTGAATATTTATACAAATTATGTCTCTTGCATTGCTAATATGGGATTACCTTTCTTACTTGTGGCACTATAGATGAACTGGTTTTGCTATTCAGGACCTCTTAACACGTGGAAACAACAATTATTTATCATAGTCAAAACTTCAGTTATTATCTCTATACAAGGAATAAACTGAAGCTTTCAATTCCAATTCTTAATGATTAAACTATGTATTGTTTGATTACCTCAGGCTTAGGGGTAATTGATACCACTGTTTTGCATTAAAATAGGAAACAGCTTGCTGTAATATGAACTGAGAGAACAGTATACTTACTAGTAAATGAATTCTATGAACCTTTAAGAGAGTCTTCCTTTTATTTTATTTCAGCTCTCAAGCTGTCTTGTACTTCATCAGGGTAGTTAAATCACTTGAGCTGCATCATTTAGTTACTCCTATTTCACCCTTCATATACTGCATTTTTCCTTCAAAGATTCTGTATGATTTACATTTACATTTTCATTTGGATCTTCTTAACACTTAAACATTTCTTAAAATTTAGAACTAAGCAAGTTGTTTAAAAGTATTTTATTATAATGTAATTAAAATACATTATCATATTTAATATACATGCATCACATATTACATCATAACTTATGCATATATTAATACACATTATATTATTTAATATCCAAAAGCCCCAGTTCAGGGCACAGCTGAGCCCAGAAGCCACTCTGGTGGTGCCTTGGGAAAGAGGTATGTAGGAGAGGGAGAAATACTGTGCAGCAGCTGTGAAAGAGAGGAGTGAGGAGAGTGTGTTAGAAACAGCCCTGCAGAGGTCAGAGAAGGAGGAGGGGGAGGAGGAAATGCTTCAGGTGCTGGAGAATAGATTTTCCTGTGGCCTGTGGAGAAGACCATGCTGAATTAGTTTGTCCCTCTTCAGCCTGTGGAGAGGACTATGCCAGAGCAGATATGCACACTGCAGCCCATGGAGAGGACCCCATGCTGTAACAGATAGATATGTCCTGAAGGAAGCTGCAGCCTGTGAGAAGAATGCATGCTGGAGAAGTTCATGAGGGACTATATCCTGGGGAAGGGACCCATACTGGAGCAGGGGAAGAGACTGAGGAGGAAGGAGTGGCAGAGATGAAATGTTACAAACTGACACAAGCTCTATTGTCCTGTGTTGCTCAGGAGGAGAGGGAGGAGGAGATAGAAGTAGGGAATGAAGGAGTGAAGTTCAGCCTGGATACAAAGGGTCAGTGGGGGAGGGTGTTTTAGCATTTGTCTCTGTTTCTTATCATACAAATCTATAATAATTGGCAATAAATTAAAGGATTTTTCCCCAAGTTGACATTGTTTTGCTCATGACAATAACTGGAAAGTAATCTACCTGTCTTTATCTCAACCCACAATCTTTTCCATTTTATTTTCTCTCCCTGTTCTGTTGAAGAAGAGTAGAGAAAGCAGCTGGGTGGACATCTGGAAAGGTCAGCCCTCCACAATACAATATACACAGGTAGAATATATTTTAGGCAGTGAATATATTTGTGTCCAAAGAGGCAATTCCTATTTAATTGCTGTACTTAAGCTTATAAAATTATCATATGTATTCAAAGGAAGATGCCATTGTTATTTCTATTATAATGGAAAGGATAAAAAGGGCATCTTTACATTTGGATATGACTAGGTTTTTACTGTTTAGAAGTGGCAGTATGGTCATTAATCAACATGTACAAATTGCATGCAGTCTTTCATCAAATGTCTTACAGATTTACTTATAAATTTTACAAATTTAGATAGCAGTACTAAAATGAGCTTAATTTAAAAACTCACTAAAGCTATGGGATGCCATGAAGACACATTGTTGATGCTGTGAAGCTGATTTATTTTTACTTTGTTTCCTTCAAAGAAAATGAACAAACAAATAAATAAATAAAGTAGAAAATGAAATATATTCAATGAGAAAAAAAATAATTCTCATTGAAAGTCATGACTTGTCTTTATGAGTTTTAAAAGGGAGTAATCTGAATACTCAGCTTCTCTGAAGGAGTGAATTCCAAATCTGTCTCAATGGGCTGGTTTGACTAAGGCCACATCAGAAATATCAGGCCCTGAAAAATAATTAAGGGTAAATATAGATACCCAATCATAACATCTTTAATGCCTGTTTAATTTGTAGCCCGACTCAGTTGTGAGGTAACTTCTGTTAGTCTAAAATCATTCAACCAATTGACTTGAGTGTACTTAAAGGAAAGATAATCTGCTGTTACAACTCAGCTAACCAACAGTAACTTAGTGACTCATGGCTGCTTCAGTATGTTAATTCCCTGAATCCCCAGTCTCCTGATTAGCAAGGGCATTCAGAGGTTACTAGTCTAAATATCTATTCCAATGCAAATATGATGTCTTATAAATGCAAGTATAAATGTCTTTATTCCAATTTAATCCTTCAATTAAGCTTTTTTTTTTTTTTTTTGTGATGTGTAAGCCAAATGATATTACATTTATGAACTACAAAAACTGATGCTGATCATTAAGATCTGAATCCATTGTTACAGGATATTATTTACCTGGTGTTAATAAAAAAGCTGATGAATCAATAATGAAAATGGCAACTAGGACCATTATTATGATGAGAACCAAACATTTCTGCTATACTCACCCAATCACCCAATCTATCAAACATGATTACATCTCAAAGTGGTCAGTTTCCTTTTCCAATTTCTTTTTTTTCTTTTTTTTTTTTCTTTTTTTTCCAATTTTAAAGCACAGATCAATTAACACCAGTTCACAAATGCTTTTGATTACACTTAGTCAAACCTATTTTTATAAGCACAACTGAACTGAAATAGTGTGTGTCCTGGTTTCAGTTAGGACAGAGTTAATTTTCCTCCTAGTAGCTGGTAGGGTGCTATGTTTTGGATTAGGATGAGAAGAGCGCTGATAACATGCTGATGTTTTAATTGTTGCAGAGCAGTGTTTACCCCAAGCCAAGGACTTTTCAGCTTCTCGCTCTGTCCTGCCAGCGAGCAGGCTAGGGGTGCAGCAGGAGCTGGGAGGGGACAGACCCAGGACAGCTGACCCAAACTGGCCAAAGGGGTATTCCATATCATATGGCGTCATGCTAAACAATATATAGGGGTGGCTAGCTGGGGGGGGGGGGGGGGCAGCTGCTTGGAGATAGGCTGGGCATCGGTCAACGGATGGTGAGCAATTGCATTGTGCATCACTTGTTTTGTACACATTATTAGTATTAATACTATTATCATTATTATTATTGTTATTGTTATTATTATTTTCCTGTCTTAATAAACTGTGTTTATCTCAACTCACAGGCTTCACTTTCCCGTTTCTCTCCCACATCCCAGAGAGGGAGGGGGGAGGGTGTGCGAACGGCTGTGTGGTGTTTAGCTGCCAGCCGGGTTAAACCACAGCAGTGTGTTAATTGTAGCACATAGTGAATCTGTCATCATATTTTTGAATGTTGACTATACATAAGCTTGATAAAAGGTTCCAGTCACAATGGATAAGCTATTAAAAGTGAGCACGGTAAGATTTTCTGTAAATAGTCTTGGAAGAAGTAAATGTTTTCTGGCTAATTGAATATGGCCCATCATCCTTACTCTGGCATACTTAGATGTGTAGACCTGCTGTGATTTGTAACTTCTCTGTCAGGAAGAACATCACAAACCTAAGTCTTAAGATCTAATAAACATCTGTGGCTCTCACTTGTGACGGGATATTGTCAGGAAAGGCAGCTTAAAAGTAATGTAGTTATGCCTCTGTTAGCATAGATCAGCAGAAGCATTACATTTAGAATGGAACACAGTGTTGCACAGAACTGCATGGGGATCTTAGAGTTAGAGATGAGCAGCTAATTCTAGTTACCCTTGCAAATCTACTGTGATAGCACATGAAACGTAATATAAATAGAGTGCATCAATAGAAATGAACATATGTGTAGCCAAGCATGTAGGAAGCATCCATTCTGCCTGATGTTAACAAGGACACACAGTTCTGCCTGTCATTTTAAGAAGAGAGTTGGGACAAAAGCAAATGTGGAATCTACTGCCTGTTTCCTTCCAGCAGGGTGGGAAATAATCATCTACTGGTATCTTAAATAAAAATAACCTATCCATCAACCAATCTTGTACCATCCCTTTGGGGAGTTAAACTGAGAATACAGTACATTGCCAGCTATCACCAAGCTATAAATCTAGTCCTAAGTCTTCAAGTGTTATTTGTGTGTTGTATTTGGTCATTTTCTTTGAAACATAGTTTATATTTGTAGGGTCATTTGTCTTCTCTTTGCATCAGTGCATATGTGTCTGGAAACAACACCTGCAAGCATGTTTTCAGGGTGTCATATTCAGGGTAATTGTTTGACCAGGGTAAAAATAACTTTTAGCTTCATCAAGAGCAGAATGAATCCTACTTTATGGACCCAGTCTAACATTTACTCTGAACTGCACACTTGCACTTAATCATTCATTTATTCAAGAACAATTGGTAGGTAAGACCCTCAGTCTGTGTTTCAGTTAAAATTGTAAGTGATCATATAATGTCTGTCCTAGACATAAGTGAAGATAAATTGCTATTCTTCAGAAAGAAACTTTGGAGGGCAGTGGAGATTGCAAAGTTGTACCATTGTGTTTAGAGGATGCACTTGTACTAGGCCTCTGAAACACTGCATGCTTTCAGAAATTGAATTGATAGAAGCTTTCATTGTTCCAATTTATTAGTGGGACTGCCCTGCAAAAAGATATCTCCCTTCTTTGTGTATTCAACTTGGCCAGAATCCCATAGTGCATTTACATAGGGAGAGAAAGCGTCTTCGCATTCCTTTCTTACATTCTGCCTTCTCCAAAAATTGGTTTTGAATGTATGCAGTTAAAACGGTCTAGACGGGTATATAAGTTGATTGACTGGCTGAATCTAGATTTGAAGGAGAAGGTGTAAAAATAATAGGATAAGGTCATAGAAAGGAACAGAATACTACATAGTGTTTACAGATAGCTGTATATAAAAATACTGTATGTCTATTAAGCTTTCTCTCTGCTGATGGCTTCGATGAGGTGCAGCAGTGAGTTTCACAATAATGCTTTATACCTGCATCACTCTACCAGATATCTGCTTGTTCTTTTAGACTTTATGCGATGCAAAGATAATAACTATAGCAAGAGAAATTAAGATCAGATTGCAAAACGTTTTAGTTTTCTGTCTCCAGCATATATTCATAAATCAAGAAACAAACAAAAAAAATTAATTCCATGCACTGTGTTTTCATAAGATCTATAGAAGATGTGATTATTTAAGGTACTTTATTAAGTAGCAAATACCATCTTAATGTAGATTATTTATCAAAGTCTACCTGCAAGTTGGGTAGGAGGGGTCCAGTGGAATTTTTCAGGCAGTTTTTAATGCAGATTGTTAAGACTACTCCTGGAGAAAGTTCTCTGCTACATGACATATATCACTCAATTTTTATTCTTTAAACCATATAAAATGAACCCGTTGCCCTTCAGTTTAGGTAAAGGGCAACAAAGCGAAGAGGGCTGGAACTTTCTGTCTTAAGCATTCTGTCACAGCAAAAGGCTGTGGCATAGGGCACTTCAAAGTGCCTTACTTGGCTGCAGTAAAAGGGGTTGTATTCTACATCTGAACAGACAAGTTACAGTATTTGGGGCACCACTTGCATAGCTGGTAGCAGGCAAGGAATGGGGCACGGTGAAAGAGGGAAGGGAGAACCGGAAGATGGTTTTCCCAGCCAGCCAAGCCTCCGGATTATCTGGGAGCTGCAATCAGTGTGAGAGGAGAGAGCCTGTTTGAGAGCCATCCCAAGCTACCAGGTGGCCTCAGGACACTTAAGACTTCATGATGGAAAGTGAGTATATTTTCCTACTTAAACAATTCCTTTTTTTTTTTTTTTTTAAAAAAAAAAGGAATCCATTTATAAATCTTGCCAATCTCTGAATCATGCAGCCACATATGATACTGTAAAGCTGTTTTCCTTACTCCAATGTCTTTGTGGATTGAATTTTTGTTTTGTTTTGTTTTGTTTCGTTTTGTTACTGTAAAATATTTTCTTTGTAGCCACTCACAGTTACAAAAGATGTTTCTGCAAGCAAAGCTTCTATCTTTGAAAGCATTCCTGCTCTCTTTCAGTGTTAGACATTGCAATCCTTTCTGCTTCACAGTGGGCGATATGCAAATGAATTCTGGAATAGTAGCAGAGTGTAGACTTGAGCTGTAAAGTTAGACTTTATGTCAAGGGTAGTCTTACTATGCAGTCTTAGGCAACTAATTTAACTTCATCATGTCCCAATTCACCAGAAGAATACTGGCAATATTAGGTAGCTCAAAGTAGTTTGATGGAGCTACATCGCATCTCCTCTCTGTTAATTTTCTTAATAAAATAGATCTGTTTCTAAAACAAACTATAACTTTCCCTCACAAAAATACGACAATTTTATATACAATATTCAAACTCCCACCCCACCCCCAAATCAATACGATTTATTTTGAATCTGTTATTTTTAACTCCCGTCACATGATTCTTAATAACTGCCTTCTTTCTGTTTGTTTTTTTGCTGACATTATACAGAATATTCTTTGGAAGATGGTTAAGTTTTATTGCCTAGCACAGTAAAAATACTAATCCCTGATTTCCACATGCAATTGTATATATTCATCAACCTATTTAGATATCAAGTGGGTGTAAGGAGAATGTGCACTCTTCGTTGTAATTTCTTTAATCCAGTTTTGCAATGGATATTGGAATACATGGTACATCTGCAAATTTATTTCAAAGAAACAGCAATATTAATGGGGTGCAGGATTACTAGGAGGGTTATTATATTTGTGAAGATACATTACTGAGATCTTGAGTTGATAGGTCATCTAACAGGTTGGTAACACAAGTTACAAGCAATTTTTCAGCTGCAATTTTTCATCTCAAGTAAAGTCTTCTTGAGCAAACAGAACTGCTATCCAACTTCTTTTTATACTTGTAATTAAACTAAAAAGAAATTTAAAAAATCTGTAAATGCAGAATATTTTTCTCCAAATGGAATAATTTAGAGATTTATAATCTTTCATGAGATTTCCTGGTTCTTAAGGGTTGGCAGACATGTACTATTTATGCAGGGTAAAGTGACATGCACATATGGTTAAGTGGATTTATTTGGCCATAACAGTGTACTCTTATTTAGTAAAAGTAAATGTGCACATTTAGACCAGAACAACAGCTCTTTTAGTACAAGAGGAGTATTCCAAAAGGGATTCTATTCCCCACTTAAGGCTGCTGCACAGGAGGCAGCAAACACTTTGCAAATCCAATAATAGTATTATAACCACTCACACAGCCCTACTGGCTAGTAACACAGAAGGTTAAAACCTACTTACTTATGTTGATTGTGTTCATGCCTTTTGTCTCCTTCTGTTCGTAAGCCACTGTTTAAAGCAGAATTCTCCAAGAGTTATGCCTTTTATATCTGCAGTGACTACTGGCTAAGTTTGAGACTCAAACCTGCAAATTCTCCTTTGTAAATTGGAACAAAAATTTTTCTGACTTCTGCCACAGGACAAAAGTATGTATCGTCTACATTTCTCCCAGATGATACAGCAGGATAATTCAGTTTAAAAGAGATACAAGTAACAGCTAATTCTTCTGTCCTTTTTATGTAACAGATCTCAACATCACTGCATCTCCACTAATCTGCAGTTGATGAAAACACACTTTTTTTTTATTTTTTATAATATAATATAAATATATATATAATACATATATTTATAATCCACTAAGTATTAATTCAGATCAGTTTAAGGCAGGAAATATATTTTACGTTTATAATGGAAACTAAGGGGAAAAATCACTTTTCAGTTTTAATATTAAAGTTTTATAATCAGCAAACAATGGGAAGTCTGATTTTGAATGATGTTCTTCCCTTTCCATATGTTGCCAGTGAGATATATATATCAAGGGCATTGATATCTATCTATCTATCTATATATAGATAGATAAATATATAATTTGATAAATGACAAATATTGATCAATATAAATATCATCAAACATTTATCAATAAAATTTGATAAATATTGGTATATATATCAATATATATATATTTAAATTATCATTATTTATTCAATAATTTTTGAGGGGTAACACACATCATGTATGGTTTGAAAGAGATATAGTATTCCTGTAATCAATTTAAATAAATTCTCTTCCAAAAAATTAAACCAGAGGAATGTGTCTTTTTTCTTTAAAAATGTAATCTGTATTTAAATGCAGGGAAAAAAAAAAAGGGGGGGTTGGTTCAAATAAAAGGAATCTGACTGAGAAGATGTCCAGTTCAGTGTCCTTCCAACTTTGGGCTATATTGTTTTGGGGACTGGTAAGATAAGTTTGGGTTTGATGGAGATAGGTATGAGAGCAATGATAAAAAGGACAGGGCAGAAGAGAATCATTTAATAAAGTGTGAAAGGGTCCTGGAAGAACTGAAAGGAAAACATTATCTAAAAGAAAATTGGGTGAGAATCTCATTTATTATTAGTTAATAACATTTGCAAACTGATGCTGAGTTGTGTTTCTCTTTCTCTCAGTACTCTGTTAATACCATATTACATCTTTCCCTCTCGGACAGTAAAGTTTTATTATTGTCAGTCAGTACCTGCCAGAATGATTGCATTTCTTTTCATGAGGTTTCAATGTTTTTACTTAAACTGGATTATTTTTAAGCATGGCAATTCCAAAACGGCAAAGGAAAGTATAAACTACAAACTGTTCCTGTAAATTTTCAGTTTATATGTTTATACAGTCACACTAGTGTGATCATTGTGCCATTATGCAAATGAAACCTTATAATTTATAAAAGCCTTGCTAGAGATACAAATGAAAATATTTGTTATACATACATATTTTATCTGGGGAAAAATAATTTTCAAAGTGTAAAGGTAAGGACAGTGGAAAGGCAGGGCTTGCTTTAGGTTATATTACTAAATGAATTTAATTTCACTTTTTTTTATGCATACTATTCCAGGATTATTAAATAAATTAATTTATTACTAAATAGTCTAACATACAATCTATGATCATGGCAGTTCCATGGTTCTTATCTTATTCAGCTATAATTATTTTGTTTCTGGGGAGAGATGAATAGATTCACTATTCACCTCGGTAGATCTAAATTACATTGCTAACTTTTGTGTTTGCAAATATATCCCTGATGTGATTGGAAGTGCACCAATAAGCACTTACAAAAAGTTTCAGAAATTATTTAGTTGAATAAAAGGGAACTTGTTTTCAGAACAAGAGATTTCTTTGTGAAACTGTTCAACTATGCTACTTACACACCTTTCTATTCTCATTGATTTGCATTGCTGTTGGTAGGCTTTTTCGTATTGATACTACTCACCTAATTCATGGAACTACTGTAGAGCTTGTGCTAAAAGAGTTGCAAACATAAAGTACTGCATAGATAGTACTTATATTTTATGTCTGTTATAAAACTTTAAACTCACAAATGGATCCAATAAGCTCTACTGGACAGCTTTGGTGTATGTCCAATAGATTTTAATGCTATATTAAGGATCTCATGTTAAAGTTCTTCAGTTATTTTTCTCCTACATTTCTCACATGAGCTGTATTAATATATTTTCATCATATTTTTACATGATTCTGTCTACTTCAGAACTGAGACCTAGATCTATTATTTTAAAACATTTTGATAACATTTGCTGAAAGTCTATTACCACATATTTATAGCTACTGCCTATGAAACACACGCCATAGTTGCCAGCTCATGCTTATGATAAATGGATACTGCGATGTTTAGCACTTACTTAAAAGCTGTAGACCTAGAGGACAATATACTTGGCTTTCACTAAAAACAGCAGTACTATACTTTCTAGTTTAAAATGTCCAACATATAGTTTCTGTGACTTCAGGGGAAATGAAACTGATATTAAAAAAAATGGACAAAAAAAAAAAAAGAAATTATCACTGTAAACATGTCAGTGATTACACATACATTGTTATTAGTAAGAATAAATAAGTAGAAAACGAAGAAATGAGAAGAAGAAAAATGGAGAATTGGAACAGAAGAATGACTTGGAGTGAAAATCACAGTAGTTCAGGTAAATCCTGACTGTAAAACAATTAGAGACTTGGCCAGATGAATGAGAAAATTGCATCTCTTTCAATGATACATCATATTAATTGAAAAGGAAGTTATTTTCAACAACAATCACCATATGTTGAGTTACTTTGTGGTTTTTTTTGTTTGTTTGTTTGTTTGCTTTGGAAACTCAAACCTCTCTAAATAGCTGAGACTAATCTTGGCTATATTGACAGTAATATGGAGTGAAATATTCAATGTAGTATGATGAATTTTGTGCCCCTACCTTCCCATTCCCCTAACAACTCGTCACCTGACAAGTTAAAAACAGATACTTTGGGGTCTGCTTCTATTGCTCTGTAAATAAAGCTTCAACACAGTAAAATAGGAAACCTGAAGGACTGTATGTTGAGAGTAATTGAATTTATTTTTCTTGTTGGATTTTCCCCAGTCTGCAGAGGAATCCTTCCTACTTGAATAAAATGAGCAATAAATGACCATGAGGTCTGATTGCATCTCTCGACAAAAGGAGTTTAGTTACTGGACATGGGGTATGAAAATGGGGTCCATAGGAAAGCCACAAGTCTTTGGGGAACCAAATTTCTTTTTCATTATTGTTGTGTTCTAAGGTATATAATACAGTCCTGACATGGACTGTAAGATTCTCATCTTAGGATTTTCCTTGTATATGTAGTACTTAGCACCTGAGATTGATTGTGAATGGGATTTATACACACTATTCCAGATCACATAATTGCCACAATAAGTTGTTAGAACAAAACTGAACTGTCTTATTTCTAATCATTGTCTGAATCGAAAATTGGGGGGTGGGGGGGTCATTTTTTTTTAATTACTCATTCTACTGTGTCCAAATAAAGAATTATTAGGGAAAGTATGCTGTCCTTTGAAAAACAGAGGTACAGAGGTACTATCTAGATGTGTGTATTTTTCTAAATGAGTCTGAATACTTATTTATGTATGAACACTGAACATTTTATTTTTACAAATCTTAATTAATAGCATATAAATTTGTAATATAATTGGTTGTCTAGAAAGTGTTCATGATGTAGGGAAATCCTCCATTAAGGTGGACACAGTGATCATAAAAGAGACGATATTCCTTAATAAGAAGCTTAACTTAAAAGCTTTCTGGTGATTCTATGAATAGATATTTTTATATTCAAAATTTTATGAAAGGTTATAATCTTAAAAAGATTTATAAAACTTTTTTTAAAAAAGTTACACTTAACAAAAGATTTATAAACTTAAAGATGCATGGCATTATGCGCACTAGTGTAAAATTATTTTCCTGGTCTATAAAGGGAGAAAGAAAAAAGAGATTATCATTTTCTAAATAAACACAAGAATCTTCTGACTACAACTGAGGGGAGGAGAATTTTTGTAAATCCATGGCACTTTAACATTAAACAGAAATGAAAGAGAGACATTCCTCACTTGACTGAAATAAGGTTGAAGAAATCAGTCCACCTAAAAAACTGTCAAGAATTAGGAGGAAAAATAAACAAACAAACAAACAAACACACACTTTACTAATTAAAGCTTTGCTGATATTTAATATTTCTACAAAGAAGTTCCAATAAATTTGCCTGTTTTGACAAAAAATTCTGACTGAAAAATTCCTGATTTGTGCCAATTAATAGTGGTTAGTATCATGCAATGAGAAACACAGCCCTAAGACATTGTTAACAAAAGCAGTAAAGTTGCAAAGCAAGCCACAGAGATCTGGTAGTAAAAGAGATTTGAGTAACTTGCTACTGTATGAACACAACAGATTGTTTCCAGACTGAAACAAGTTTGGGCTGATTGGTTCAAGCATCTTTGTGCTTACACTTAATAATACTGTCACTTCCATTGGTGTAACTTTAGATATCCCATATTAAAGTAGTTTTTGTCAATATGGACAACTGCTAAACTGTCCGTGTCTAGCAACCGGAGACCATTCATATGGCATTTTCTCTTAGATTCTTGTGAAGTAGAATGATGAGATTTTGGGGGCTGAATTGCTGCTAGTATAAAAGAAAGTTATGATCTGTAATCAAATCATGTGGCTATAGCTGATGCAGTTCCTTTGTGCTTATTTGGACCCTGCCTGAACATTAAAAAAAAAAGAAAAAAAAAAAAACCCTGCCACTGCAATGTGAATTTCCATTTACCTGACTCCGTTAATTTCATAGCTACACACCATATGGAATGCAGAGATTTTAGAAGTAGGAAGGAATTAGAAAATTACAGCTCTGCCTGGGGATTTGATAAATTCATAGAAGCTGCATAATGGCAAATTTAGGACAGAAAGAGTCAGCACATTTCCCAAGCAAAGAACAGCTCTTAAAACTTTCCTCTAAGAAAAGAAAAACAGAAGGGGGAAAGAAAAAATCCCCCCCCCCCCCCAAAAAAAAAAGAAAACTAACTAAAAAAGCGCAATGTACTTTATATTATTATTTTTATTGTCATTTACACTAAGCTCTTATTAAAGGCTTAGCTTAATTCAGACTTGTTACACAACAGAATCTCTGTTGGCAATATATTCAGTTTGCGTAACTTAGATAATCACCCATGCTGAACTGGTCCTGTGTGACTGAGACATCATCAGAATATGCACAGGTACTCTGATTTGTCTGCCTACTAGAGATATGATCAAACACCTTCTGGAATAAATTTCTTTCAGTAATCATGTGATTGCCTTTACATTAATGAAATATTTACGAGCAGAGCAAGTGAATACCTTCTGTGTTCATTTGGTGGGTAAAATAAAACCTGGCATTTTTAGAACCATTTAAAAATGTTTTAGAACAAATTATTATTTAATGCATCCTCCTTCCACCCCCCACTCCCCTCCCCCCCCTCCTCAGTAAATTTATTGGAAGGATTCAAAATCAACATATGTAACAGGATAACATTTCAATCTACAAAAGTAGATTTCCTGTTTGTTACTTTTCCTTTCTTATTAAACACCAGTAAGTCCTATAGCCTTTATATGCCTTTGGAGATTAACTATGGATCTTACAGATTTTGTCATTGAACTATGGGGAAAAATGACTTGCAAGATTATCATGACTGGAAAAAATAACATCTGTTGGCAAAATAAACAGCTGTCTGGCTGAGTTCTCTAATGAGTAATCTGCTACTAAGCATTTTTCCTCACAAGTAGGTTTAATTATAATTAATATATCCTACTACTTAATGTTCTTTAGAGACTTAAGAAATTTAGCTAGAAATTCAAAAAATGATGGGAATGTCCTTTCGACTATCCCTGTGAAAAGGTCTTTCATTGTAAAAAGCAAATAAAGCTTTTTGCACTGCTTATTTAGCGTTACTTATATTCTGCTTATTTTCAGAAATTTCATTAATTCTTTATCCTATGAATGTTAATAACAAATGGGTTTACTTATTTTATGTATAGTTCTCTGTCCTAATTTCAACTAGGATACAGTTAATTATCCTCCTAGTAGCTGGTACAGTGCTGTGTTTTGGATTTAGGATGAGAAGAATGTTGATAACACAGTGATGTTTTAATTGTTGCAGGGCAGTGCTTACACTAAGCCAAGGACTTTTCAGCTTCCCATACTGTGAGTGGGCAGGCTGGGGGTGCAGCAGGAGCTGGGAGGGGACAGACCCAGGACAGCTGACCCAAACTGGCCAAAGGGGTATTCCATACCATATGGCATCATGCTGAACAATTAATATGGGGGTGGCTAGCCGGTGTGGGGGGGCCGGCTGCTCAGGGATACGCTGGACATCGGTCAGCTAGTGGTGATCAATTGCATTGTGCATCACTTGTTTTGTACACATTATTATTAGTAGTACTATTATTATTATTATTTTCCTTTTATTTTCTGTCCTAATAAACTGTCTCTATATCAACCCACAAACTTTCTTTTTTTTCTCTCTTTCTTTTTTTTCTCTTCCCCATCCCACTGTGGGGGGAGAGCGAACAACTGTGTGGTGCTTAGCTGCTGGCTGGGTTAAACCACAGCATTCTATTGCTAGTGCAAGAAAGGATATTCTTCTCCTTCAGATTAACAAAAAAATGAGTAAGATAAACATTTGTCTTTCAGTGAACTCTGAAGCCATGTGTCAGCCTATGAATTATCCCATCTAGAAAAGTTATTCTTTCATCATCTTTCTGTAGCCTCTGGTGAAGAGGACATTTTACTGTGAACAGGAAGAATTGATGTGCTACAGAATTATTATCTACTTTTTAGTTAGAACAACTTGAAGTTAAGCTTAGCACTGAAGAAAAAAGTTTAAACGACACATTCTGTGTTTTATTAGAAATCAGCTTGTTACTCAAAACATTCAAGAAAGTTTGGCAGTCCATTTCCTGTTGCATTTATATATTTGGTATGCTCATAACGCTGAGTGAAGGAAATGATGACCAGTGAAATTCATATGTATGAAAGAGAATGCTAGGCACCCATATATCATGCCAGAAAGTGATAGCTTGGACTGCAGATTTGACTTGAAATGTTACTAAAAGGAGACATTCTGTTTTCAGTACTGGGCTTGGTTACCAGCCAAAACATGGGCATCTGTTGTTAATTCTCACTTTGTACAGAATCACATCTAATGTCCAGTTGCAAACCCAGAATGGGTCTCTAGAGTCTATGTCCCAATTGTCTGCTACTGAAAGATAGGCTTCACACTATATGTCATTTTGTAAGTCAGCAAGGCCTGTGGTCAGATAACAGACCCAGAATAATGAATTTAGTACTTAGTGAGCTGTTTCTAGTTTGCATTAATATGATTGTACTGAATTTATGTGTCAAGGCCTTGGTAGTGGGCGGCTGGAGGGGTGGCATCTGTGAGCAGAACGCAGTGGCTGCCCCACATTAGATCAGGGCCAGCTCCAGCCGGCTCCAAAACGGACCTGCTGCTGGCCAGAGCTGAGCCAATGAGCAACAGTGGTTGGGCCTCTTTGAGAGCAAATTTAAGAAAGGGAAAAAACCAGCTGCACAACTGCAGCTGGGAAAGAGAGTGAGAAAAAGCCCTGCAGACAACAAGGTGAGTGCAGAAGAAGGGCTGGAGGTGCTCCAGGCCCCAGAGCAGAAGTTCCCCTGGTGGAGAGGCCCATGGTGGAGCAGGTTATCTCCCTGCAGCCCATGGTGTACCATGGCCAAAAAGATCTCCACACTGCAGCCTGTGTAGGAGCCCCTGGTGGAGCAGGTGGATGTGGCCTGAAGGAGGCTGTGGCCCATGGAGAGTCCCCACAGGAACAGATTCGGGTCAGAGCTGCAGCCCATGGAGACGAGCCCACACAGGGGCAGGGGATCTGGGGGTAGCTGCCACCCGTGTGCAACACATGTTAGACCAGTTTGCTCCTGATGGATGGACCTCATGGTATGGATCCATACAGTATGGATCCAGTTTTTGAACAGCTGCTGCATGCAGGAAGCTCACACAGGATCAAGTTCAGGAAGCACTGTAACCTGTTGGGATGGACCTCTTGTTGGAGCAGTGGAAGAGTGACTATAAAGAAGCAGCAGAGATGCAGCATTAGGGACTGACCACAGCCCCCATGCCCTATTCCCCTGTGCTGCTTGGAGGGCGAAGGTAGAAGAAGGTGGATGGGGAGGAAGGTGGTTTTATATTGCTTTTAGTTTCTCATTGTTCTAGTCTGCTAGTGATAGGCAGTAAATTACATTGATCTCCCTATGTTGTGTCTGTTTTGCCCATGATGATAATTATTGAGTGATCTCAATAATTATCAGAAATCAGAAAAAAAATCAGAAAGTGTATTTTTAACATCAGACACAAGGGGAATGGTAAAAAACAAAGTTAGTGCACTGGTGTAAAGTGCACGAGAAAGAATTCAACTTCTTTTCATTTCTACATTTTTTTTTCCTATTCACATTTCATCTGCATGAGTGCCAAAGCTCTGGTCTTTTGGACTGTGATTGAGCTGTGCTAAATTGTGCAACAGAAATTTGATTAATCATAAATTGAGTGTCCTTGACAAATACCATTTATTTTACTAGAAAGAAGGTGGTAAATGTTTACATCATTTTCTAAGTCACTTTTTTCCACCTCATCAAATGAATTGCATATCTACTGAAGCAATCAGGGGAAAAACAAATAAGAGAATTAAATAATATGTTTTGCACCCTCCATTCCATATATATCCCAGCCCTATTACACTATTGATGTACACATTTTGTTATGATGAGGCATCAATTTCATTAACACTTTGCTAATAATATTTTAAATCTATATAATAATAAGCAGGATGCTGTCTAGTTGATGCTTCACATAAAATTATTTGATTAAAATCTGAGAAGAACACTGCAAGAGTTTCCCCTATTAAAGAAAAAAAAAAAAAAAAAAAAAAAAAAGCAACCTTCTGGTGTTGAGATTTCATATAAAATTTTTTTAAGGATTATTATAGTAGCTTCTGTTTTCCAACAGTATTCCTGAGGCATGAATATATTGCAGCCTGTGGGTTTATTTTAAAGCTATACTGCTGGCAAACTATTTGAGTCTTTTCGGATACCATTTTCTCATAGTCACCATTGAATATACATCTCTAGCAAACCTTGTTTCACTGTAAAATATAAAATAGTTTTTTTTTCTTTTTTTTTTAATTTAATTGTAGTTCCCAAATGCAAGTTCCCAAATTTATTTTTTCATTATGTAAATAACATTGATGTATTTCTACTGTGTAACGTCTCACCTCATCCTCTGAAAAAAGAAGGTGAAAGTATAAAGTTGCTTAAAAAAATAAAATTCCATTAATTTCTTTATAGATATTTATAAAAATATCTATAAAAAAGTACCCTGTAAAATTCACTATACAAGTTCCATCAAATTTAAAATACTTCTTTTTCTATTTAAGACATTGCAAGGAAAATTATGCAGTTAGAATTATGCATTTCAAAAATAAATAGCTATTGGAAAGGTATTATTTTTCCTTTGCTTTTCCTAATTATTTCAGTTTATGCAAGCTTGAGATGATGAAATTGAGAGAATTATCAGCTTTCTAGTAGATGCTTCCCCTACCACATTTAGAAAATCTATGGAAACTCTTGTTGGGATCTATAAATGTAGACAAATGTAGAATGTTAAAGAACGCAATGAACTCAGCCCTTATTATAGAATCATTAAGGTTGGAAAAAACCTCCAGTCTCCTAATCATTTTCGTAGCCTTCCACTGTACTCTCTCCAGGAGCTCCACGTCTTTCTTGTGCTGGGGAGCCCTGAACTGGACACTGTATTCCAGATGTGGCCTCATGAAGGCTGAATGGGGGCTCATGAAGGCTGAATAACCTCTCTTGACTTACTGGCAACACTCCCTAATGCACCACAAGATTCTGTCAGCCTTCTTGGCCACAGGTGCACATTGCTGGCTCATGGTTAACTTGTTGTTCACTGAAACTCCCAGGTCCTTCTCCATCAAGCTGCTTTCCAGCAGGTCAACCTCCAACCTGTGCTGGTGAATCAGGCTATACCTCCCCAGGTGCAGGTCCCTGCATTTGCTTCTGATGAAATTCCACTCCTTTCAGCTCTTCAGCCTGTCCAGGTATCTCTGGATGGCAGCAGAGCCATCTGGTCTATCAGCCACTCCTGTGTCATCTGCAAGTTTTGTATCATCAGGAAAGTCACTGAGAGTGCGCTCTGTCCCTTCATCCAGGTCACTGATGAGTAAGTTGAACACTGGACTCAGTACTTTTAGCCCTGGGGGACACTGACAACTACCGGCCTCCAACTGAATTCTGTGCTGTTGATCACAACCCTCTGAGCTCTGCCATCCAGCCATCTCTTAATCCACCTCACTGTCCACTTATCTAATCCAGACTTCCTGAGTTTATATATGAGGATGTTGTGGGAGGCCATGTAAGTATTTTGAATTTTGAATATTAGGATCTATATCAACTATGTATATTTCTCTATAAGCACGCCTGTTGCCATGGTGAAAAGGGAGTGAGCAGATAAATCAAAGAAAAAGTATGAAGGCTTTTGGATTTAAAAAATGGGTACACTTGATGTCAAGGAGTCAAAGCTCTGTGTTGCAGAAGGCAGAGCTGTGGCTGACGATTGAAACACCAAGAGTACTTTCAGAATCTTCCTATAGCAAATACAAATTCTTTCAGCACTTAGAAAAATGTGTTTTATTAAAGACTTGTGTAAATATTTTCATTGAAGAATGTGCCATCTTTTCTTCTAGATATGTCACAAGACTTCTTTAAATTGCAAGTTTCAAGCTAAAGAGCTCTAATTTTTCCCAGCGTTTGGCAGTCAGAACTTAGCTGGTCTCTTAACACTCTAATGCATTTTTAGGAAAACAAGATCAGGGATTACATATCACTCCCAGATTAAACTTCAGTATAAATGAATTCATAAAAAAAACCTGCTGTTTTTAAAAATAGGAACTGTCACATTTGGCTACTTCTGTCAATAGTATCTCAGCATCTGCAGCTGAGCCCCTTTGCTGTCAATTTAAAACAAAACAAAACAAAACAAAAAAACTTTAACGAATCACTTAGCTATAAAGCATATTTGTAAACAGAGATTAGAGCTCCAAAACTGTTGGCACATAGGTGGCTTTGTAACAGAAACTTGTGCTAAGGCTGATGCATTACTACATGGCAGGTAGGTATATGTTGGAAGAGAGTGTAGAAAATAGTCCGAGGTTTATAGCTTTGAGCTTTGAATATAGTTACATTGAAATGTACTTCAAATCATTAAAAAAAATAGATTTTATTTAGCATAACAAAGCTCTGAGGAGCTTTGAACAGCCATCAATCTATTTTATTTAGTTATTTATTTTTATATTTATTTCAGGAAAGCCTTTGGTTTCCAAACAGGGAATTGTTAATAATTGAAAAAAAATATTATTACCTGCGTATCAGGGTACACTTCTAAACAGATGCAAGAATGCGAGATACCAAAACCAGCAAACAGAAAAGTATATTTTCAAGAGAATTTGCATTATTCACCTCTAACAGTGAAATGTTGGAAGTTAGAATCATTTATATTTATGTATCCTCCATAGACTGCACATTTTAGTTCACCTGTTTTTGTTCTTATGTATTTTCCCTTTTAACATCAGTTATAGTGATTTGATTTGATATAGGGCATTAGCTGAGATTTCCAAAATGAACTTAGAAGAGCTAGGAGATTGTTTTTTTGAAATTCCTTTGTCAGTTCTAGAATTTTATGAGTTGATTCCTCTTTCAATCTCAAACCATTTTTTTAAAATAGATTTGTAAACTTTGGTCTCTAAGTAACAATTACAATAATCTAGTCCGAATTCCTGAATAGTACAGGCCATACAATTTAATTCATCGATTTCACATCTGTCCATGTGTTCTTTTGATGATGAATTAAAAGAGCATGTGTTGCAGATAGGGTTAGCAACTGTATCAGGTTTTCTTGCTCCTATTTTAAGACTAAAAGCAAAATTACATATCAGCACTAGTTACAATTTACATAGTCTAGATACATCAAGCTGGACATACATTGTTTGTTAGCTCGAATATCTGTTGCTCTTTTGGTTGTGTTCTTTTTTATTCATGGAGGTAGGTTTGACAGAAAGAGTCATTGCATTTGGTAATTGCCAAATAGCATTGGTTATTGGTTATTGTGTGCCAATGCCATCTACAGTTTAGCATGAGATGCAAAGATGGCATTCTCTCTACATAATTGACCTCATTTTTTCAGGTTAGAATAAGATTTTTTTTTTTCCTTCTATGGCAAAACATGAAATAATATAAAAATAACTACAAGCCATCTGATCAACGTTTTTAACAATGAAATTTTCTAAGAGTATATTACATCCATTTTTCTCCAGTTAAGTAGATGCTACTTCATATAAAATTTTACAAGTATTGAAATAGATACAAAAACTCTACAGAATACATTAAAACAAACAAAAACAACAACAACAAACAACCACAACAACAACAACAAAACACACAGAAGAACAAAACTATGGCAACTGTGTAAAACTTCTTTAAAAATATGGATTGGAGTCATGCCAGAAAAAGAAAAAAAGTTTGACAGCCTGGATGTTGGAATAGGTTGAGAGTTACGTATTGTGACAGGTAGAATAGGGAGGTATATATTTACTGAGTGAACACCAGTTCTTTCTCTCAGTAAATATATACCTATATAAATATATACCTATATACCTATAGTAACTGAAAATCATGTTTCTTGCTGGAAATAACAGCATCCCAAGAATGTGGTTTTAAACAGTCAAAATATGAGCCGACTTTGAAATACAATTTAGTGACCTTTATGCAAAAAGTATTGAAAAATCAAGGATTATGGAGTTGTAAACTCCATAATAACTTTTTAAAAGAGCAAAGTTGTTAAAATAGCAAGAGACTGTGAAGTTACTCAAGACTCTTGTTTTGTCTTTGGCATTGTATACAAAACATTTTCCACTAGTAGACAGAAAAGACTAGTGAACAGCTAGCTAGACTATTCTCCTTTCTCTCCTTTCCTGATAACAACGAAGAGAAAACACTATTTTTTTGAAGAATCTTTATCCTTTGGATTACTTATTTGGACTATGAGCTTTTTCACTGAAAAGAAAAAACAAACAAACAAACAAACAAAAACCTTTTACCAGAGTGTGTTTAGTGTATTATCCTGACAGTACTTATAGCTCTGTATTGTACTGCATCTTTCCAATTGAAGACTTATTTTGTAACAAAACATCTCTTAGTAATTTGTATTCTTAATTTATTTTTCTCTTGTGCTTGTGCCAACAGTTGTACTTAGCTATGAGAAACATGTCTGTTTTATGAAAACAATGTATTTTTCACTGAATAGAAAAGCTATATTCTCGGAAATCGGAGATTAAAACATAAGAATGCCAAGTAGTTTAGGAAAACTGAGATTAAAACTTTTGTAGCCCATCTGTATCATACTATTTGGGGAAATAATGAATTTATAATGAAAAGCAGGTGTAGAAGATGACGTTTAAATGAATCACTTCAAGTGGTCAGCAAAAGGCTTAAAAGACATCTCATGGGCAGGCTGATAGTATGCTGAAAGTTTGTTAAAGAAAGTCTAATCAAGAGCACTAAACAAGTATTGCTAGTATAAAGAGGCTCTTCTCGTAATAATTGACAGACAACAACTAATGAAAAGCAAGTACATTTGCACCACTGTGGAGAAAGTATGTCTTCATCCTTCTGGTATCTTCCTTATTCTGTACCATCAGACATTTTTTCTGGAGATAGCCTTTGCCCTGCTGCGTACAGGGAGCTTACAAAGGTGCCGTGAATTTGGAGGAAGAACAAGAGCATAGAGGGATTGAAAATGGAAATAAAAGAGAATAGCTTATTTCAATTCTTGGCAATTTTACTTTGTCACTTCCAGTTTCTTGCTAATAGACCTTGGATGACTGTAAAGCTTATCCAAGTTTTTAGTTCACATCAGTGGGTACCTGGGATCTATTAGTGGGTGATTTATGGATCTTGGGATATTTGAAGAGGAGATTTAACTTTGAGATAGACGGGGTTATCTGATTAAAGGCTTTTAATATCTGTAAGGATCAGTGCTGACATTAGAAAAGTGTGTCCAGTTTTTGTAGTTAGCTATGTGAAAAAAAGATTTTCTTCCGCATGCTTATAGTAGTGTGCATCAGTTAACAAAGAAAAAATATTATACATTCACAGTGAGGATTCCTAAATGAGGAATAGTTCTGGGATTAGAAGTTCTTTTATTTGACCTATTTACATCTTGGTGAATGCTAGCTCCCTGCCATCCTAGAGTGAAAGTGATCTTCGTTTAAAAAGGACTTTTGTTGGTTGATCTTGTGTTATAAAATAACATAGGACAAAGGCACCTGAAGTTAACAATAGTATATAGTACTTAAATGCTTTTCTCTCTTTAGAGAGGTTATAAGGCAATGTATAGAAAATGTTTTTAATTTCAACAAAACTTATTGGTATTTTTATGTCCCAAATGCCTCAGATTGATTCGTTAATTAAAAATATTGCTTTAAGAGAACATGGGTAAATATTGATTTTGAATCTAGCAGTTATATTGGCAGTTGGTTATTTAGAGAAAAAAATCAGTAAAATTCCTCGCCTCAGGTAAAGGACAATCCACTTTGATTGTCATTTACTTATGCAGTAAAACAAAATTTAAAATGATGAATTAGATCATTTAGAAGATATTTTTCCTCATTTTGTTATTGCAGAGTTATATATTTTTTTTTGGGGGGGGGGGAGGGGGGAGGGAGAACGAGGTGGGGCAGAGGGCAAAGAGGGGAAGTTTAGCAGTTATTTGTTTAATCTTTTCCATTACTAGCTTTGTCTTTTGTAGCAGTGATTCTTTTAGTCTTTTTAAATAGAGAGCCTTTTACATTCACAATTGGGTGTTTTGCTTTGTATTGGAAGGCATATCTTCCATCCATAATCTTCTAGATTTAATACCTTTATCTTGGGATTAAAAAAATAAAATAATAATAATAATTTTAAAAAATCAAGATCAAAATATGATCTTTGTTTGAGTGAGAGGGGAATCCTTTCAAGTATTCCTTGAGAGATTTTGAAAAGCTATTTAGCTGTTTTTCATCTTTTTTTTTTTTTTTTCTTTTTTAAGATTTGGTAACATACATAATTGTGACAAATGATAGAAGATCTATCTATGCAGCAGAAATGCATAGTTTACAAGAAATGTTTCTAACATGATACCTTCTTGATGCTGGTGGCCACAAAACTGCTTTCACTATGAAGCTAGTTCTGGAACTGTTCATGGAGGATAGTTAGTAATGAAACAATGTCTGCTGTGATAATTCCCACAATTTGCACAAAGTCCTTGAAATATTGAAGTCATTTTATATTCTATGCAACACATAACTTAAGTTGTACTTTATTCTGTTGTGTTCTTTATAAACATTCATAAATTTAAAGACTTTTAACAGACACTTTTATTGTGGAGAATGCCTGGGCATAGCAAAGTTTATTTTTCTCTGAGAATCCCAGATTATTTTCTGAATCAATACATTTTATTCCTCTTCCACTTCCCAGGGATCCTGACAATATTACAATATATTAAACCTGCTTTTCAATTTTAGTACAGTGTTATTATTCTGTGAAATATTTATCTATTGGAACATTTATACTTATTTTGTTCATTTTAGGTGTGGATGCTTTACACATTACTGTACCTATCACAGGAGGATACATGTACTATTTGTAGTTATCTAGTTTCCTTTTATAGTGCAATTAATACATATACATTTTAGAAAAAAAATTACACTTGTTAAAATACACTGTTCATTAACTTATTCAATTATCAGTGATTCATGAACTGTTAGTGATGTAGATCACGCAGAAGAAAAAATAAGGGTTATATATCAACAGGAGGAAAAAAATGTTTTTTCTAAAATCATTATTGTGTCCAGAGACTGATATATTTAGGCATGAGACAACGTGTATGATTCTGTCTTGTGAAAAGTCTGTGTATAAAAATCTGCCTCAGACTTTGTGGATTCCAAATTTGTGTACTTTTTCTATGTGACCATAGTGATTACTGCAAGCACAGAGTGAAAATAAAACATAACTATACTTTTTCTTATCAATAACACATTTATTTGTTGTTCAAGGCAGGTGGTTAGTTTAGTGTGTCACAATGGCCAAATAGATATAATCTCTGAACTCGAAGTATTGTGCAATGTTGAATAAACCTCACTTAATCACAGGCTAACTAACCAACTGACACTCCTACCAATTAAAGACCATTGTTACATAAACTATTAAATAACTAGCAAGCTGTCCTGATCATTGAAATTGAAGTTAATAGCAGAGCACTATTAATTCAGCACTTTTTTTTTTTTTTTTTTTTTGTGGAAAGTAATTGCCAGTTTGCCTGAAAAAAAAAATGGTGGCCTTCTGCAATGGGGTTACAGCATCGGCGGATAGGGGAAGAACAACTGACATCATCTACCTGGACTTTTGCAAAGCATTTGACACTGTCCTGCACAACATCCTTGTATCTAAATTGGAGAGATATGGATTTGATGGATGGACCACCCAGTGGGTGAGAAATTGGCTGGATGGTCGCGCTCAAAGAGTTACAGTCAACAGCTCAATGTCCAGGTGGAGATCAGTGATGAGCGGTGTTCCTCAGGAGTCAGTACTGGGACCAGTGCTGTTTAATATCTTTGTTGGTGGCATGGACAGTGGGACTGAGTGCACCCTCAGCAAGTTAGCTGATGACAGACACCAAGCTGTGTGGTGCAGCTGACACACTGGAGAGACCTTGATGAGCTTGAGAGGTGGGCCCCTAGCACAAGAAGGATAGGGATGTATTAGAACGAGTCCAAAAGAGGGCCATGAAGGTGATTGAAGGGCTGGAGCACCTCTTCTATGAAGACAGGATGAGAGACTTGGGGTTGGTCAGCCTGGAGAAGAGAATGTTCCAGGGAGACCTTATAGCGTCCTTCCAGTACTTAAAAGTTAGCCTACAGAAAAGCTGGGGAGGGACTTTTTATCAGGGAGTTTAGTAATAGGACAAGAAGTAATGGTTTTAAACTAAAAGAGAGCAGATTTAGATTAGATACTGAGAAGAAATTATTTACTGTGAGGGTGGTGAGGCACTGGAACCTCACCAGAGAAACCTTCTCTACCCAGAGATGTTGTGGCTGTCCCATCCCTGGAAGCGTTTAAGGCCGGGTTGGATGGGGCTTTGAGCAACCTGCTCTAGTGGAAGGTGTCTTTGCCAATGGCAGGGGGATTGAAACTAGATGATCTTTAAGGTCCCTTCCAGCCCAAACCATTCTATTATTATTATTTCATACTGAACTCTGGCAGGTAGGAAACACTAGAAGATTCTTGAACTCCTTGAGTGGAGAAAGTAAAAGTTTCATAATCCTTCAATATTACATAGGTAATGCTTGTTTGGGAATCTCTAGTCTGGTGGTGGTGATATGCTTAGCTTCTATTAGAAGTATGCCTTGATTACCAGGTAGAATTCTTGAGCCATCTCATTTGATAAGAACTCAAGCAAATTAAACTCCATATTTCATTAGGAATGTCTGTGTATTTGCTAAGAATAGCTATATATTTATTTAGGCTTGATCAGAAAGATTAACATTTTGTGACTAGGCATAGACCAGATAGGCTTCAGTCTTCCAAGTGTTATCCTCATTCTTAAAGCACTAAGTGAAACATGGTTTTTGTATAAAGTTTCAGTGGCATAATCTACAGGAGTGCAGTCACCATAATGATTGTTGTGGTTTAACCTGGCCGGCAGCTAAGCACCACACAGCCGTTCGCTCACCCTCCCCCCTCCCTCTCTGGAATGGGGGAGAGAACCAGGAAAAATGAAGCCTGTGGGTTGAGATAGAGACATTTTATTAGGACAGAAAATAAAAGGAAAATAATAATAATGATGATAGTACTACTACTAATAATGTGTACGAAACAAGTGAGGCACAATGCAATTGCTCACCACCCGCCGATGAATGACCAGCCTATCCCCAAGCAGCCGGTTCCCCCACCCCGGCCAGCCATCCCATATTAATTGTTCAGCATGACGCCATATGGTATGGAATACCCCTTTGGCCAGTTTGGGTCAGCTGTCCTGGGTCTGTCCCTCCCAGCTCCTGCTGCCCCCCCAGCCTGCCCACTCACAGTATGGGAAGCTGAAAAGTCCTTGGTTTAGTGTAAGCACTGCTCTGCAACGCTTAAAACTATCAGTGTGTTATCAACATTCTTCTAATCCTAAATCCAAAACACAGTACCCTACCAGCTACTAGGAGGAAAATTAACTCTATCCTAGCTGAAACCAGGACATGATATAATTGCATGTGGTAATTTTCAGTGCAAATTGGACTCGCAGTTTTGGCCTAACTTTGACAAGTATACTGGCTTTTAAAATGCCTAACTTTTAATATCTCTTAATCTCAATATTAATGCTTCCTAACGTGGTGGGCTGACCCCAACTGGTAGTTATATCCCACCACAGCTATTTGCTCATTCTCCCTCTCGGCAGGATGGTGGTGGGAGAAAATTGAAAGAGCAGAAGGTGAAAAGCCCCCAGCTTCTGTTGTTTAGTGTGATGTCATATGTTATTGAACATTTTAAAGTCAGTTTGGGTCATGTCCTCTCCCAGCTTCTTGTGTACCACCAGCATCCTCACTAGCAGGGCAGTGTGAGAGGCAGAGAAAGCCTTGACACTGCAAGCACTGTCCAGCAATAGCTAAAAGACAGGTATGTTATCAGTACTGTTTTAATTGCAAATATAAAATGAAGCATCACATGGACTGCTATGAAGAACATTAATTCCACCCCAGCATACATTTATTTAGTTTTTTATTTTACACAATATATTTTGTTAAATACTACCATAAATAATGGCTCTATATAGATAATAAAATTCTAATTATCTATAAATGTATTTACTGAAATCAAAGTTTACCACATGATCACTTCTGTACACTTTCTAGTAGATACAGTGTGCTAAAAACAAACAAACAAAAAAACACCACGTATTCTTATGTTAGAAAATAGATGCTAGTCGGGAAAATAAAATTAAATGAGCTAGCAGCTTTATTTATTTATTTTATTTATTTTTCCTTAACATGGACTTATGACAACACAGGAAAACTAAAACTTCTGCAAACTTATTTAACATTGAAGCCTTTCTGAAAATTGTTAATGTGGCTTCCAAGCATTCAGAAACATTACACATTACAGAACTGGGTTGTATGCCTTGGGGAAAGAAATTAATGGACATAAAAGATTCTCTATCTTAATCTATATATTTATAATAAGTACATACTTCTTGTCATTGCTTTAAGCATTAATGAATATTAAACAGCAGTGAAATTACAATTTGCAGAACCAACCTTCTGGGACTTTATTAAGTAGTCATGAATAAAGCCAGTGCCTTCTTTCTCTGTCAGGAGCTTTGAGCTGCATCTGTGACTGGTAATGCATCTTCAGTTACTGCTGTTGGTCATACACTGTTGCAACTGGGCACTGGCTCAGAGTTTGTCCCTCTGAAATTAGTATGATACATCAGTTCTGAAACCCTGTTTTGTGGTATGAAGATCACTTAAAAGTGTCAAATTCACTCATGAAAGGATGTTACTTTTCTGCCTCATTTGAAGTCTGCTGTTCCCCTCACCCTACTACAAAAAAAAAAAAAAAAGGAAAAGCTTTTAAAGTACTAAAAAATTGTGGCATCAGCATAGCAAAGAGATTTTAGCAGGCTTTCCCCTGTCTTGGACAAATGACTGCTGGAAATTCAGCCTATGAGAGGATACAGAGCTTTACAATGATCTGTGTAAAATCGCGTGGGCATTATCAACCATATAATGACCCTGACCACCTAGTAACTGACACTGAAAAATGAATTTGATCCCCTCAATATTTCTTTTTGCTGGACACTCTTCTGATATATAGGAATCACCCCTATGGTTTGTATAAACAATGTAATTTCTGTAGTTTTTTTTACATTTACATTTTCCTCTTCAGGCATTTTTAATTGCACGTACTTCATTTCTTCCCTATTCATTATCACTTTCATTCAGGACATGCAGTTCACCAACAATACAAGTATATATTTCCTTTTGCAAAGTTATGTTACTCTCATTAGAAACATAGTTATCAGTTATACCACACATTCAGTCTTTAATTGGTCCACCTGTTAACTCCTCAAATTCGTGACACTTAGCTTTGTTATAATAATCATCTGATTTAACCAACCAGTCAAGTTCCTGCAAAGGAGGGATGATGCTATCACTAATCACCTTCTTCCATGCATTGAAATACTCGTAACATTTTTGAAAGATGTAACAGAAATTTATGATATGCTTTTGTACTTCTATTTAAATACTTTGCAGATGTCCTGAGGCTGTGGATCTGCCAAAATATATGGGACTTTATCAACTCTGGTTTCTCAGTAGCTACAGACTTCAAAAAAAAAAAAAAAAAAAAAGTATTTAATTACTTCCTCCAATACTCTGCCTGTTGTCTTTCAGGACTAAGAAATCTCCTTGCTCAGTTATACTCTACTAAAATTCACTTTTTATTTGATTTTCAAATTCAATCAAAATTTAGGCTAAATGATTTATATTTATAAATCCAACAAGCAACACTATATAATTTTTCATGATGTAGCATAATTACTCCTTCTGGAAGTGTAGGATCATAAGAAAATTTATATTTTTGCTTATAAAAGCAAAAAAAAAAAAAAAGAGGTTGCTCTTGTTCATAGTTGCAGGGAAAAAAAATGAAAACTTGAACTTTCAGATTCCAGTGAAGGAAGAAAATAAAACCCCAACCTGTAACTTGTAAATGTATTCATTCTTTCTTCTGTCATCAATTATTTGAAGTTAGAGATACTTGTAGTAAGCAATTACTCAAAATATGTGCTATTTCTTTATGTGAAATTTTGCTTAGAAGTTTTTACTGAACCTGATGTATCTAAAAAATAATAAGATGTGGCTTAGCTGATTAATTAACTTTTCAGGTTAGAAAAACAAGTTCTCCAACTAAATCTAACTCAATTACCTCAGAAAATTCAGGGTCACAAAAGACTGATGTTACCAGTGTGCTATTATTGTCATTAATCCATCTCCTCTTAAAATCCTAAATTACATGCAAATGGCACATAATAAAAGCACTCACCACAGACTTGTGTCATTTCAAATCATTAATTATGTAGATTCATAAATAAATTTCCAGTTATTTATTCATCTAGTTATTTAGATCTACTTAAGATGTAGATCTACTTAAGATGTAGATCTACCTAAGTATAACTAATTTTATCTTATTTATATCTTAAATATCCATAGATAAATGAATATAAATAAATATTTACATATTAAGAAAAAGACTACCTGCATTATCAGATGCAAATCTGAGGACAAAGGAATGTTCATCAACCAGTTCCTATGCCATTTATATCTATTGTCTCTTTCCACAAATACTGCTTAAAAGCAAGTTTCTTTTGAAGAAACTGTGAATCAAGACATTTTGAAAATCCATTTTGCATTGCTATATGGTATGCTCTGTTTTTTGTTTTGTTTTGTTTTTGTTTGTTTGTTTGTTTGTTTTAGTGAGGTGAGTTCTCAGATTTCCTGGCAACTATCTGACGCAAACACATTTAATAACTAAATTTCAATAATATATTTGAACTTAATATATATCATTATAATATCATTATTTACGCATCTTTGATTTATATAAATGAAGCATGATTTTCTACTACTGTTAATAGGCCTCATTTGACTGACAAGACTAATGTTAATAGGCCTCACTGACTGACAAGACTAAAACACTACAGAAGTTAGAAAAAATACAATAAGTGATGATGGCAGAGCCCCAAAAGTAAATGAGTACTGCCTTTTCCACTGTTTGACCTTTAGGCTAATTATGTCTGGTTACCTTTGCTAGGAGCACACAACATAGATTAAACTATATAACATTTTTAATACTGATTAATCCTGATGGTAATGGGTTTGTTTAGTCCTAGGGTATGCGGCAAAAATGTTGGTGTTGTCATCTGAGCAATACTTAAAGTTACCTTTGATGTGAGCTAAGAGGTGCTTGTGGTTTGTCAGGTCACAATGTGAGAAATACCACATTGTTGTTATTTAAAATTGACTGTTGTTTTCATGTTTGTAAGTAATCCATGTGACACAGATTTTGAACGATTCATCCTGGGCATTAAAAAAACAAAACAAAACAAAATGTCAACAACAACAAAACAAAACAAACAAAAAACCACAACCACCTGTGTAGCAAGCCTATGAAAGACTATTTATTTATTTATATATTTATTTATTTATTTTGAGGGGGGGATAGAATCTGACTGCAAGAATTGCTTATCTTTAATCAAACCTCTTCCTTTAATTAAAGACTGGTTGGAAGATGACTCGTAATTTGACAAAATACAATAAAACTGCTTCTGTGCCAAGAAGTCCTGAACAATGCAGTAAGAAAACATGCAGCCCTCATCTCTCCTGTGTCTTTGACAGTGATGGAAGTGCAGAGGTTAGGAAATGATTGAACTGTGGAAGATGTGTTATCTCCTGAGCCAGCCTACAGAACACTAAACCTATTTCACATGAAAGCTGTACCCACCAATGGAACAGTCCATAGAAGTGCAAACAGCACAAACAAAATATAGCTAATGGGAGTAAGTAATGAAAGAATGGGAAGAAGAAGCTGGAGCTACTGGTAAAGCAGCACAAAGTCTATGGAAGGTCAGCAGACACACATCACCACCAGCAAGAGCACAAGCATCAATAGTAGCGTGTCAGGAGCAGCAGGGAGCTCATGCCAGGGATGAGACAAGTCTAAAAGGCAGAGACCAGTACCATCAAGTGGGTGGACAACTGAAAGCCATCACAAGTTGTCTGCCACCTAGGCTGATTGAAGGGAAAGCTGTGATTAAATGCAAGCCTTATAGCCAAATTATCTTCTTGTTTAGTCACCAGTTGCACAAATACAGTTCTACTGAGAGGTGACATATGAATGTAATGAAGCATGCCATTGCTGGTCTCACATACATCCCATCAACAAGATTAGTAGTCCTCTTTGGGATAATAGGCCTTTAAAGAGTTAAGTATTCTGTGATAAATACAGTTGTGTTTCCTAGGTTCTTCCTCTCTTTCCCCTCTGCCTGTTGAAATTCTGTGGCAAAATTTTATTCCCATATGTCTAAATCTTGTCTTCCTCTGTTCTCTCCTTTACCCCTCTATCCTTTTGCCCTATACCTTCTTGACACTTTGTCTTTTTTTTTTTTTAACTCTTTCTCTTACTCTACTATCGGCGCTAATGTCTTCATAAGTCATTTATTTTTAGCCTTCTCTTTCATACATATTTGCTGTCTTATCATGGGTCTGTGAAAGTGATCAAATACAGCAGTATTTTTTCCTGTGCAAACAGGCCTGTTCCACTATCTTCAACCCCATCTATAGTATTGTAGATACTCTTCACTTGGACTTTTTTTTTTTCATTCAGAAATTATGTATGTATCTAAGAAAGTAAAACTTTTGTTTTTTTTCCCCCAGTAATGCACCCTGAGCCAGGAAAATGAAACACTGTTTCTGGGGACACTGTTTTGAAAGCAGGAAGTAAATACCCAAACATTTGGTAGCCCAATCAAAACCACCACTGTGAATGACATTTCTGACAGAAAGGTGTAAGATAATAATGGAAAACCAATTTGAATTGGAATTCAACAGCATTTATACTGAAAACCTAATTGCATGAGTCTGACTCATTCATTCAGAATACTCAAAAAAGTCCTGCATGTTCACTCAAAACAGCTGGAATTTCATGATCTAAATATTTGCATAAATGTAAGCCAATGAACAAACAGGGCCAAGAAATGTTTGAAAGTAGATCATTGAATAACAAGAAAATACAGAAAACCTGTAGTTTGTTCCACAAATCATTCATGAGAGAGAAAAGTAACATTTTTTTTCTGTTGTGAATTGTTTCCTAGATTCCAATTAGACTGGCTTATGGTGCTTGATGATTATTTAAAAGGCCAGTTAGCAGTGCTCTGGAGGTTAGGCATTTCATAAACACTGAGTTTCTTATGTCCCAAAAGTTCTGAAACAGACCTTTCTGTATATTTTTCACAGCTTCCCATTCTAATTGTGATTCCTTATGCAGCCAGATTGTTTTCAATAGAGCTAGAGATTTCAACAAAGTGAATTATACTTATGGAGTGCTTACTTTCCGATGCTGTATATGTCAGCTGTTATGTTATGTGTAGTTTGCACACTGCATAGGTGTCAGTGTAGGTGGCCAGAGAGTTCTTATTGGTAAGAACTTGTCTTCTGGTTATTATGAATGACAACTTTTCTCAGTAAGATGATGACAAAAGTGAATTAGGTTCATGTCATATGGCACCTAGGAGATCTGAGAAAAATGAAGAGTAAGCTGAAAAAAAATATAAGGGTCTGGGAAGCAAGGAGAAACCTACAGAAAGTATGGACTTTATCATTCCATTCTGTTGCTTTAGGTGGTGGTAATAACGTGAACTAGGAAATCGGAGGAAAAGCATCTTTGCCTCATCCCTATTTCAGTTACAGGATTTAGTAATAAATTGCTTCTCCCTTCTGCTCCATGGTGTTGTTTTCTTTAGCTCTAACAGGTATTCAACAGCATATGTAATTACATGGAAGACTCTAAAGTGCCCCAAGTTACAGAAAATATTTCTTTGATCAGAGGGTTTGGAGTTTGTTTTCTTTTTCTTTTTTTTTCTCTTTTTTCTGTCCTGCTCACAGCTGACCCATCCTTGGGTATATCATCGGAGCATCTTGGCTACAGAGATGACTTTTTTCCCCTTTTGTTGCTTTCCTGTCATTTTTAGCCCTGAAGAAAACAAAAAGATCAGGAAAAATGCTAACAGAACTTCAGCTTCAGCAAATAAGCAGAGGAATGACAAATGCCTTATGACAACTAAGATCTTCTTAAGAACAGAGTAGCTATACTTCAGGCATGAAGACTTGTCATGAAATTCAACATCTGGAAATCCACTGAAGACAGGGTAGGTTTTTGTTTCAAAAAAGAAGTTAGGGAAAAAAACAAAAACAAACAACAACAACAACAACAACAACAACAACCCAACAAGAAGAAGCACATTTTTTTTTTCTTTTTTCATCCATAGCATACAAGGAGAAAAATTAATGCATTGTTAATCAATCCTAGGTTAAAAACTTAGTAAACCTGTCTCGTTTTTAAACATATGTTATAAAATGTATTATAAAATGTATTTTATTGATACCTACCAAACTGTTCACTTGAATCACATTATTAACACAATGTGGACTATGGTGAATATGCTGAATGTTAGGATACAATAGTCAGAGGTATTGTCAAAACACATTCAAACATAAACCTTTCAAAACTAAGTTACTATTTCTGGTAGTTGAATTTTGGAAATAAATTTTTTTTCAGGTATGAATACAGGGGGAAACATGCATGCACTGTGAAGTATAAGTAGTCTAACTTTGAAGACATTTGTCTTGATATGTGTGGCTCTTCATCTGATTTTAAGATTAATTTTATAATGGTAATAATACATATAGGAGTCAGATATTCCTCCAAGAGCACTACTTATTGCTCTTATTACTTTTTTTTTTTTTTTAATATAATTGTACATTACCTGAAAAAATATGGAATGAAGGAAAAAGTAAGATTATTCTATCGAGTAGCAAGTTCCAACCACATGAGAATTTCAGTTATTCGTGTTATTCAAACAAAAATCAGCTGTTTGCATATTAATACAAAATTCACATTTAAAGAATAAAGCTTACTGTCAGATATATGCTATGTGTGTGATTGGAAAATATGAAAAGTCCCAACACACTTTGCTGGTCTATGAACAGGTTTTAGGAGCGTAAGAAAGAGTGTATGTAGACAGATCTTTCAGCACATAAACCTGGTGGAAAATGAAATAACTGACCAAATTATCTTCTCAGGCAATGCTGGGTTGCTTTGAATTCGAGCAAGAAATTGGAAGGTTGGTAAACCCAGTACCTCAGAAGTTCTACAAATCTTTTCATGAGAAAGTTAGACTGAATGTAAATATACCAACAAATGAAAAAAATAAAAATGGTAAAATGGGCAACATTTATAGCATTGCTAAGGATCAAACACGGAAGCCAACCGGGCACTCTGAAAATATTACCTAAATAAATATCCCACACATTAAGTATAGCAAGACACTTTTTACATTGTCCGCATGTATTGTCTGTGTTGTAGTTCCTCATAAGAAGTAGTCAAAAGCTGACTGAAAATATAGTTTGTTTGCAGCAGATTTCTTCTCAGCGTAGAAATGTCTCTCAGTTGTCTCCTGCACTGTTTCAATGCCAGAATACTAAGAATAAATTGCTGCTGAAAGATAGTAGACTTTCCTCGGATGGCAGCACTTCCGACCCAACTCTGAAACACAAATCTAAGGGAAAAAGGAAAATGCCAGCAGCTACTTTGAGAATTTAAGTTCAATACTGTATGAATCACTGAACCTAAAAGCAGACACACAAAGAACTTTCCTGTTTTTCTCTTATGCGGATAAAGCTATCCCTTCTGTATTAAAACAAACAAAAAATCCAATATATTTTAATTACTGGATAAACTAAACAGGCAAAATAGACAAGTGTATGAAGTATAAATCCCTTTCCAATGTAATTTGAAAAATTAGCAAGTTTTTCAAGTGAGTTTGACCACTATTAAAAAGTTTAAAGTAAAGTTAAAGCTCATATTCATGTATACTGTTATTGATATTTGTTACATAGGGTGATTTGATGCAATGTGCAGGTGTGGCTGTGTGTGTATGTGCAGAAGAATTGATCTGACAATTTAGGAAGCTGCAGTGTGATATGAGGAGTTAGTAGGAAAGATATTTTAATGGTACTTTAGAGTGAATACAAATCATTTCACCATGTGTTAAAATGTATGCCTACATGTACAAAATACTTTTTCAGTACTTTTGTTATTTTTAATCATTTATTTGCATCATATAATTTTTGTAGGTTGAATTATTTTAACCTTGCGTGACCTCAGAGATGAATATGACAAATCTGTGGTCCATGCTGCAAACAGGTTGTATTCTGACATGTGTAGCTTCCACAAAAATGAAAGCACAAACTGTAGTTCAAATAGTGTATCTAATTATATGCAAATATTATACATTACTGTATATGTATAGCTTCAAAACTATATATTTTAATGAGTCTTTGTGAGCATTTTATCTTTACAGAGCACTGCAAAATCTTTTTAAAAGACTGTTAGAATGTCTTTTTTTTTTTTTTTTTTAAGAGATACAACAAAAGGCTGGTAGTCAGTTACAGGAAGGTTGTTATACATTTAGCTAATTAGGGTAATTTATGTGGAATGTGTCTGATTGGTTTCTAGGAACAATGAGTGTCCTCAAGGAAGCTTAATGACAGAAACAGTAGTTTTAAAGAAGTGGAAAGAAAAAATAAACATCAAGCATTCAAGTAAGTTAGGAAATAAAGATGTAAAGAGGAAAGTTATCAACCATACAGGCTAATTCTGTTGTATTAGCCATGGTTACTAGTTTGTCAATCCTTAATATAGAGTAACAGAAACCTAAATAAAAGACTGCTTGAGTTCTCATGGATAATAAAAAAAAGTAGCTGAAATTGCCATAATCAATGATATTTAAAGGGAAGAAAGTAACTGCAGGAAGTAAATAAATGTTAGGAGACAATATAAAGTTGCTTACACTCACAAAAAGGCAGCTGACAATAGTAGGCTTCAACTAGGTTAGGGGCAACTTCATCTGTGGGTTTTCGTGTGGTAAGATTACTTTCAAAAGCAGAATGAAATGGCTGCCAACAACATCAGCCATGAGATATTGCCAGAGCTGGGGTGAATGTTCAGGTTATTCAGAAGAGTTTATTTGTCTAGCCTAAAAGAAAAACATCTGACTGGTCATCTACCCACTTACCTGTCCACTAGGGAAAAAAGACAAACAATACTCTTGCAGCAGGCATTTTGAATAAAAGCATGAAATAACAGAAGTTTAACCACATTATAATTCTCACTTATCATTATTATAATAATATTATTATAATATATTAATATTATCATATATTGTTATCATGAAATATTATGTACAGTATTTTATACATTTACAGAGGTTGAAATAGTGAAATGAAGCAGGAAGATTACTAGATAACCAAAACAATGTAATGAATGGACAGAATATAGAAGTGAAGTTAGTCTTGGGCCAATAGCTGAGAAAGGTGTTCAATTAATTAAAATTGTGAATAGCATGGGGAATATTGTGATTTGAGGAACTTCTGTCACTAAACTGAGAAAACACTGAATTGAATCTGAAGCGCAATTTCAGAAACTGATGACAGCAATATTTTTTAAGAAACACTGATCAAGAGAGATTATAGAAGTAAATAGTTTTCACTGACTTGATAGGTCATGAGACTACACAGACCTTATATGATGTCAAGGTCATACAGTTTCCAGAAAGAGGAACAGATTTAATGTTCATTAAAACTGGACTTTTGAGCACCCATTTTGAGTCTTATCATTCACCTTATGGAGAATGTTTTTCATCTGCCATCCCCTTGAAGTCAAATTCTTTGAACATATCCATCTAACTTAACAAGAAAACCTTGAAAAGGTTTTTGGGAAGAGTGAAAATGTAGGAAAAATATTTTTCATATTTATATTATTTTATAAAAACTTCAAAATAATTTGGTAACATACTTGTATCTTACCTATCTTGTTTATTCTCCACTAATTTCCTTTATTAATTTTGAATTCTTAACACCCTGTTTTTGTGATCAACACTTGTGATCAAGCTACTTCAAGCATCGTGGACCACATATTTTCTTCGCTTATTTTATTCATATACTCAGCAACATTGCCCTGATAAGAAAATCTTGGTGCAAGTAAAATGGATTTATGTGGCATAGGTGTCTCAATACCTTGAAAAGAGAAAATAGAGATTGAGAATCATATTCGTAGGAATAAATTGGCATCTGCTGCTGCAGAGCCGGTAGATCTCTCCCCTTTATTTCTGACACTTGACTAGACCTTGAAATAAAAAATAATGAGCACCTTTTCAGTTAAATGTTTGAAGGAGAATTTAAAGAGGAAGGGAGAACTGTGAATGTGAGGCTGACTAGAACAATGTAACTGGAAAAAAATAAAAAATAAAAAAAAAAAGCTTAAATCCAAAACAGGGAGAAAAACAGTATATAGAAGGGATAAAAATATGTCTATATAAACAGCATGCATACACCTTCTCTGCCCTGCACTTTCTTAAAAAATAATAATAATAATAATAAAACAATCCAGTGGCTAAACAAAGAAGAGAGATTGATATCAGAAGAATAAGAAAGAAAGCCATATTAGGAGACAAAAACATTCCCACCAAGATTGGCACAGAGCAGTGGAAATGCATTTGGGCTCAGCAGAAGGTGTTAGTGAAGCCTAAAAGCTCCTTGTGATGGAAGTTTAGAAACAGCAACTCTCCCTTCTTTTTCTGTCACCTGAGTTCAAGACACAACTACTAACTATCTAATCTTAATGGCTTTCCTCTTTCAAAATGTGTAAATGCATGGATCTTACATGTATTGATGGAGTTGTTTTGTTGCCACTCTGATACAGTGGGTGCACCTGAAAAAACTTGGATGGGGTACAAAATATTCAGGTACATAGTTAAGTGTTTTGTTGATAAGTAAAGCTGTACATATGCACTTTTCCCATAGGCAGAAAGAGCATTTAGGAGTTAGTAACAAATGGCAATATCATCCAATGAAGTACACTTGTATGTAGCTTACCAAACCCATGGCAATACATCAGTTAAACCATGCTCTGTACCTGTGCATAGATATTGTACCCATTGCTGGCTCCCATTTATGAAGGGACGAGGGTGAATATCCCCTCTTATTTCCAGGCTTTTGAGTAGTACCTTCTATTTTATGAAAATAAATATACATTTTAGTGTTATCAGACTGAGTGAGAGGTAGCGTGACTGAGTGTTGTGGGATTCTACACCTCATGCTTGCTAAATAAGACTCTCAAAAGGAAATAGTGAACAGCCTTGAATATAATACATTTATTAATGAGTATAAAATTATTAATTTAATCTCATGGATTTTATTTTCCTGCTTTTTTATCATCAGAAACAAACACTTTGGTTCAGAAATTCTCACTTCTTTTGATCCACTGTTTGCTCAATAATGTTGATTATTTCAGCATCAGTACTGCTAGGCATCAGGCTACCCATTAGGCAGAAAGCTTCCCATTAGTCATGTAGCCATGTGAAGTTTTATTTTTTTTTTATTTTTTTTTATTTTTTTTTACAATCCTGTTTTTTTTCTACATGTGAACTTGCCTTTAAGATATTTAAGGACTTTAGGAAATGTCATTTGTTTTATAAATATCTACCTCTTAATTTTGTTCAGTTTGTTCAGTGTTCCCTGCTGTCTTTGGCAAAAGCTGTAAACTATTCCCAGAGCTGCACTGACATTGTCAATGATGTTAGTACAAAACACCAACAAGGAAATAAAAACAACATGATTCTCCCTGTGTTTTAGTTCGGTTGGAAATCAGGGAGATAGTAACAGGTTGGGAAATCAATAGATGCCAAATGGAAGAAGACAATGTGGCTCGGGGGAAATATTTTGCAGTTTAATTGTAGGTATTAGGATTGAAAAGATTAAGACTGTTAGGTACTGAACAACTGAAATCAGTAGGAGTTGAGGGCAATAAGCACCTCCCTAAGCTATTCACCACCTCTTAAAATCAGACTACAAAACAGGACTGATGCTTTAGGATGATCTGTCATGCTCCAGGATAAGGCAACACCACCAATACTGCATCATAAATTGAAGTAACTGTACCTGCACCCTCAATATTTATTAAAGCAATCACTTGTTTTACAGAGGAGTACACTACTAGTAACTTCTGCTTCTCAGTAGTATATATTGAAATTTCCTCTTATTGCTCTCCATCGTATTCCCATTTCAGGGAATTATGTTTCTTCTTTAATCCCTCTGGTGGTCAGGAATATAGATGCATTTAAAATCTCCTTTAATAGGGTAAAAGCTGGATGACAGCCAACATACAAATATAAGATATTATTTCACACGCATATTTTGAGAAATCATTTGTCTCTTCCTTCTTTTAATCAAACAGTACACAATACTCACTACTTTTATAATTTTTTACTTTACAGAATTAAATTATGAAGTTTTAAATTACAACAAAATTGAGACCAGTTCATACACCCCTGACCTTACAGTTGTTTTTTGAGGTAAATCTTTGTTTTTATTGTCTCTGTAAAAGACTCTGTTAAGATTCTTTCTATATTTTATTACAAAATGTAGTTTAAAGATGGCAAAGCATAACTTTCAAGATTTTATTTTTAATCAAGGCATGAAAATCATCCCATCTTTTCAGAAGACTTGTTTGAGTGCACAGTTAGATTGCCCTAGCTCTTCTCCACCAAACACTATAGGCATTAAATAAACACATAAATAAAATTTCTAAAAAGGTTTCACTAAAAAAGAAAGAAAGTATGAATTATGGATATGTACTGGCTCAAAAGAGTTCACCAGAGATGACTGTGGTTACCCCTCCCTTCTTCCTCCCAGTAATGCCTGAGGCACAACTCCTGCCTATTTTTCTAGGTCTCTACAGAAAACCCAACTATGTTTTTGTTCTGTTTACTCTAAAGTGTTCAGGAATAATGGAACAGTAGAAAGCAACCTGACAAAACTGAGCATTACAGGCCATTTAAATTACTTTCCTTGGTGAACAGAGAATTATTTTGTACTGGTAGCATTTAAAGGAAGAAAAAAAAAAGACTGATAAAGAAATAGAGATATTTTATAGTTAGTTATAGTTGAAAGACAAGGCCTTCTCTGGAGCATGAAGAGCATCTCTTTTTATTTATACTCCTATTCCTCTTGTAAGTAAAACAGATTACTTCAGTATACAAAATAAATATCATTGATAGTTTCTGTTTGTTTTTGCAGTAGAGACTAACTGACCTCTGTTACGTATGACACTGGAATATTTACTAGTAGTTCCATCAATTTTTACACAATCTGAGAAAGTTTCTGCTTGGATTGAGATTACTATCTGCTCTAATACAGTCTTCCTGAGAGATGTTTGGCTAAATTTCACAGTAATGAATCCCACTTCTTGCAGCTTTGGAAAAGCTGGACCCATTTTTCAAATTGAAAATTTGATATGGTTCTCTCAGTATATTCAATTAACATTTTCTTCCCTCTCTTGTCCATTTGTACTACATGTCCTCTAGGTCTCAGAATGATTCATAATTAATAATTGGTGAATCATAAGATTTTAATTATTATTATTTGGTCTTTTTATTTTATTTTTATTTTTCAATGCTGGATATCTTAAGAAATTAAAACTAAGATTAAGTTGTTAATAATTTTGAAATTTATACATCATGGCTATTGGATATTAAAGTTTCCTGAAAAATTCTCATTTTCTTACCAGTAAAATATAATGTTCCAAATGTTTTCTAAGGCATAGACATTACACTATTTAGTATAATTTTAAATTACAAAAATACCCTATGGAAGTGTTTTTGTTTTAACAGAGAAAATGAAGTATCTGTGATACAGAAAGAATTCTTTCACAATATGTTGCTTTTGTCACAAGTCAAGTTCTCTTAGAATCATGGAATCATAGAATGGCTTGGGTTGGAAGGGACCTCATAGATCTTGTACGTCTTTCATGTTTCTTCTTTAGTCACAGTATATGTTGCCTGCAGGCTGTACAACAACACAGCTAATGGAGGCATCAACCTGAAGAATGAATATGGATTGACCATATTAATTTTACAAGAACACTGAGAGACTGAGAAAGAAAATAATCAAGAGACAAAGAACACCCAAAGAAGCAACTGATTTTTTGTCCCTGAATTTGTTACTGAGTTTCATGAAATGCAAAATCTGTTACTTTGACTAACAGAAATTCTGGTTTCATTTGATTTGTAATCTTAAAATGTAGTCTGTGAGAAACATACATATTTAAGCAGTTTTTTTTTCTTCTTCTTCACACACTCGTGATAATTCCAACAGAAATATATTAAATATATACATATATTAAATACTGCATTTTTAACTTGACGTCCAATGTCACAAATGACTCTCATTTTTATGTCAAAATATAATTTGATTACAGCTGGGGGTAAACAAACAAACTAACAAAAAACAACCAAGCAACCAATAAAGCATGAAAAATATTTTGTGTTGACTTGAAAGCAACAGATTCCTCCACACTGTGTACAAGGTCTGACATTGCATGTGACCTTAAGCAAATATATATGATCACTAAACTTCAGATTATATCTTCATAAATGAAAAGAAAAAAAAAATGTTATCTCTTTACAGTCCCATTATGAAGTGCAGAACAGTAACATCTGATACAAGTTTTAGAATTTACAAATATTATTATAATTTTTAATTACAATATGGTATAGGTATTGGATTCTATATAAAATATTTTCCCTCTCCTCAGAGACCCTAAAATCTGATGGCATTCCTATCTACTTTCTATAGCAAGGAACTTTATAAACAGGTTTGAAATGATAGCTCTTCTATTTATTTGCAAAAGTTAAAGGTGTCACTGACTGATTAGCAATAACCAATACTGGATTTGTAAAGCTGAAGTGTGCAGTGGGTTTACGTGGCAAGGTTCTGGTAGTGTGTGGGGGAGCATAGGGGTGACTTCTGCGAGAAGACTCCAGAAACTGCCCCTTATGTTAGATAAGGGCCCAACTGCTGTCCAGAGCCAGGCCAATAAGTGATGTTGTTTGTGCCTTTCCCCTGTAGCCTGTGGTGAGGACCATGGTGAAGCAGGCTGTCCCCCTGAAGTCGATGGTGTACCATGGTAGAGCAGGTTTCCACGCTGCAGCCGTGGAGAAGACCACGGTGCAGCATGTGGACCTGCACTGAAGGAAGCTGTGGCCTGTGGATGACCCCCACCAGAGCAGGCCCCGGGCTGGAACTGCAGCCCATGGAGAGGAGCCCACGCAGGAGCAGGTGACCTGGCAGGAGATGCTGACCATGGAGGATCCAGGTTGGAGCAGTTTGCTCCTGACAGTTGGACTCCGTGGTATGGACCCATATTTGGAGCAGTTCTTCACGAGCTGCTGCCTGTGGGAAGCCTACGTAGGATCAGTTTGGGAAGGACTGCATTCCATGGGAGGGACCCCATGTTTGAGCAGGGGAAGAGAGTGATCGTGAAGGAGTGGTGGTGGAGAAGTGTTCACAATCAGCGATAATTGTTGAGTGAAGTCCCCATCCTTATCTCAACACTTGAGCCCTTTGCATCATATTTCCCCCCCCCCCCCCTTCCCCTTTGAGGAGGGGGAATGAGAGAGTGGCTGTGGTGGAGCTCGGCTGCCCACCTGAATAAAACCACCACAAAGTGTAATTCATTATATGCTTTTGATATAAAAGTAATGTTAAAAGAAAAAGAAATGTAAAGTGCCAATCAAGCTGACAAGCAATTCCTTTATCTGTAGGTGCTAATAGTATGACTCTTAAAGAATAATTATGGGAGTGGCAAGGGGGAATGCCATATTCCTTAAGACCCTGTGTATGTGAAGGTCTTGAAGACAACCTGCAGTTCACCATATCCAGACGTCTGCTGATATACCAGTAAATTTAATCCTATAGTAATCATGCACTTTCACTGCCTGGCCTATGTGGGCAAACATGTTCTTGAACATCATCCCTTGCTGCACCTTGGACCATGCTTGCATATTCACTATTTATAGTGATAAGAAATCCTGTCCTAAAGGCAGCTTTGAAACATCCCTATACAGAATGCAGTCATACTCTTGTGAATATATTTTACTTTTAAAACAATTACATACAGAGGAAAACAGCAGAGATTGTGTGCACCCTGGCATGAAACTGAAATTAAATGTTCTTGCTACTGGAATTATTTGTCTAGTGTGAGGTGACCACCAACAAATGCTATTGCTGTTGCTAGGAGCTATCAAAAGAAATGTCACTCTTCACAGCAAGTGATGAAATTTGACATATGGCATCAAAGCATCATTAAAACTACACCTGCTGCAGAGTAGGTTGTGCTTTTCAGGAGACTTTCAAGCAGAAAAAGGTTATTCTAAGAATGCAAAAGGATATGTCATATTTTCTTTATTTCTTAGTAGGTAATTAAGAAGCAGTAAAAATAAGAAAAATGGAGAGAAAAAGAATATGAGGCAACATTCAAAGTTCTTATTTCTCAACGATTTAAGGAGGAAAAAGCAAGATAACAAACAAACAAAACACCCCGCCAAGATCATTTCATTATAGAGTCTACAATAATAAATGCAGTTGACGATGAATCATTCATTCCCTTAGCTGGAGTGATTCAATATTCTTTTCACAAGGATTAAGTATTATATTCTCTGGCTGTTGCTTTAAAGTTTCTCCATTAGGTTTGATAACACTTTAAAGTGTGAGTATTGGAGCTGTTTGTCACAAGTCTGAAATAGTTTGACATTCAGGAAGATACATGACTGGTCTGTCACAGACACATCAGCCCATATATGAGAAAACTCCTGTTGATTTCAGTAAAAAAAAACTGTTGATTTTTTGTGTGGTGGAAAAAGAAAAAAAAAAAGGGAAAAGGGAAAGGGAAAGGGAAAGGGAAAGGGAAAGGGAAAGGAAAAAGAAAAGGAAAAGGAAAAGGAAAAGGAAAAGGAAAAGGAAAAGGAAAAGGAAAAGGAAAAGGAAAAGGAAAAGGAAAAGGAAAAGGAAAAGGAAAAGGAAAAGGAAAAGGAAAAGGAAAAGGAAAAGGAAAAGGAAAAGGAAAAGGAAAAGGAAAAGGAAAAGGAAAAGGAAAAGGAAAAGGAAAAAAAAGGAAAAGAATGATTCTGTGTATTTCATGGTGACAGAAAAAAAAATATCTGTGAACCATTACTATCTTGCTCTACTGAAATAGATATCATGATATCATTGACATTCTTCCCTCTCCTCTTCTGCTGTTCTGCATGGACTAGCTCTTGAAGGAATTTTGAACTGTGAGTTTTAATACTGGCTGTGCCATAACTTCCCAGGTAACTGTGGCCAGTTCATTGCCCCGTATTTCATTTTGCCAGTCTGCAGAATGGTGGTAGTATTACGCAAAAAGTTCAATGAATTACTGTTGGTGTTTCAATTTCATTCCTTTAAACTAGTGTATTTTGAATCTTTCTACAGAGAAAGTTGTATTTGTTTGCAATGGGTTTGACTCTGGTTAATATGTACATGCTATAGTCAGTGAGGGACAATTAATTAGATAAATTTCCTATGCACAGTACATTATGTTAATAATAACAAAGCCAGTAAGAAGACAGTTGATTTGCACAATTCTGCTTTCTCACAAAAGGAACAAAATGGAATTCCATGGAACTGTCTCAAATGCTGAATTTTAAAAAGGGACATTTAAAAGGTTTTAAAAAAGAAAGGGAGGTTCAGATTCTAGAACGGATTCAGTCTGATTTTGCCAAGTCAAACTTTGGCTAGAATAAATGGGAATTTAAACAGGGGTAGAAGTATTTCTATTATGTAGTTAAAATTTATTTTTCTGTTACAGAGACACATAAAAACCACCTTTCAGACTATACGCATTCTATTGTGAAAACTCTCTTGAAAAAAAAAAGCCTCTGAATGTTAGATTACATGGGGGTTTGCTCTCTTGTGACAGAAGTTTAATGAATACTAACCTAAAAAAAAAAAAAAAAAAAAAGATAAAAGAGTCTATAGTCTATTAATATGTTCTGAAGTGGTTACTTGCTTTCACAATGTACTACTTACTCAAGAGCAGCTCTATCAAATTTTCTATGCCTTAGTTTCCTAACATTTAAGATAATGTCTTAAAAAATTCACCTAGTTCTTCAAAAGAAAAATATTTTGTTCTGTTCTTCAGGAGACAAGAGAATAAGAAACAAGGTTTCTTAAATCTGAATAAGCTTATCAAAAAGACCTTATGATAGATACAAATCTAAAGGGGACACAAATGATTTTGTTACAGTGGTAATAAAAAGAAGTTTTGACTTGATCTTTCTCTTTTATAACCAGCAAAGATGTAGCTACAGATAGTGACTTGTTAATCATACTCTCGAGTTAATTTACAATGTGAACTTAAAAAGAGCATGCATTTCAATTACATGACTGGAATAGGAATTATATGGCTAGCAGAAGAGCACACATACTGTTTTAGGTGGCTTGAGCAAATGTGCTGTCTGGGTTTAAATGAAGACATTAGGAAATAAGTATGTTAAAAGAATATATAAAACTCAAGGTGTTTTATCTCTTTTATTTTCTTCAGACAGCATTATTTCAAGGTCAGAATTGGCTACAGCCCAATAAATATATAATCCTGAGCAATTATGTTAAGATTAATAAAGGCTTTGAGAACACTTATTAATTTCTAGTTTGACTAAATCAAGGGCAGATCAGGAAATAATTAACTTGACTTGGAATTAAACTTTTACAGTTACCATGTAATTCAGGCAAAAAGGAAGATTTTATTTTTTTTTAAACTCCTGTCGCTCAGCAGTGCAAATGGTTAAACAGGAACAAGGTTGATTTGTTCATTCATTGTCATTTTAGAGAGTACTGCCATGAGACAGTGGGTTGCAAGATGTTTTGGTTTGATTTAGTTTTGTATTTGGCCTGATGGAAAACCTAAAACTATTCAGAACCACTTGGCTTTGGTTTTCCAGTAAATCACTGGGAACTTGTGAATGTCCATTCACTACTTTGAATATCAACTGCTTCTTTGAGTTTTATGTCTTGATAGAAGAAAACCTCATATTTTTAAAGATGTTCTTCCTTCTGCATTGAAATGAAACTCAGTTTGAGTTAGAATTCTGAAAATTACCTTCTAATTTCCTATTATAATTGAGCTGTGTTTCTTGATGGACTAAATCTATGAATAGGATATCATGTTATATCTTAATTTGCACATTTTCTGACCTCTTTTCTGTCCTTAGGCAATGACATTACTGATGGAAGATACTGTTGGCACAACGTATCATTTGTTTTCCAGAATTTTGAGTCTGAAACCCTGAACTTTTTCTGTTTCAGCTTAAAAAAACTCAGCCCTGTTCTTTCATTCTCAGCTATCTCTGAGGCCCTTTCCTGAGACAGCTCTGTGATATAGAAGTATTTCCTAGATTCTAAATCTAGATATCATGAATAACCTACTCCCATCAAGTTTATATTGGCGTATAATACTTTTTTCTACTTCACCCACTCCATATTCTGTGGGAAAAAAAAAAAGAAAAAAAAAAAAGAAGGGACTGTTTAACTCAGGGACAAAGACATCCAGATCATTTTGCAGGAGGATAGCATGTACATCTTAATATTGCATACAAGATAAATATCTTATTGTGGTAAGGGCCCTAAAGAACTTGAAACTAGTTTAAACCATTTCACGAATATGTTCTTTTCTGTGAACTGCAAATGGGATTGTTTTTCCTTTGATTTTCTGTTTGAGTCTATTGAAAAAGGATGACTTAGTTTTATCTAGACCTTAAGTTCTAGTGAAGTTTTGAGTTATGTAATCATTTTCTTTTGTTGGGATTTGTTTGGATGAATCTATTGGTAATGAAATGTTTCAGAATGATAATCCAGGAAAACAGTATTGTGCTAATACATCTTTTTAAAGATTTTTTTTTTCTTTTTTTTTTTTTCCACTCTGCATCATTAATATTCCTGACTTGATGCTGCTAGAAGAACTAATTGAGTGACTGAGATATGCATTCATAAATCTATCTACTAAGGCTGACAGGAAGAACACATATTGTGCAAGCCATATATTTACTGGAAATACAGTAATTTAACTAAAAGTGTCTTCATTCAGTTTCTTGGTCTGAGAAAGTCATGAAATTGTAATAAAATTTTCATTAATAGTAACCAGGATCAAGTTTAAAATTGCACTAGTTAAGAACTGAAAAATTCAAAGCCTTTGATTGCCTAATAAGCCATTCAATCTCACCAAACTGTTTGTTGATCTTTCTTTTTTTTTTACTTTGAATATTTTGTTCAGCTTACCCTCATTATTTTTGTTGATACTGAGAGTATATATTTAATTTGCATTTTTCTCAACCACTTGATATTTGTGTATATGTGTTTGTACTTTAAGAAAATATTTTCATTCAGCTGAATCCCAGCATTTGCAAGCACAGTGTGTCATTATTGTACTTTCTCAGGGATACACCATATAAGTATCAAGACTATGTATTCATTGGTTTCCCACATAAGCGAAATTTCATCAGGTTTCTTTTCAGTGTAGCTGTGATGTGTGGAAATGAAATACTTATGAAGAGCAACATCTAGTTTCTGTGAGTCATGAGTGAAATTTAAATAACAAACACAACATTCAAATTTCCATTAAAGGAAAAAAAAAAAGATAATCTGCACTTTTACAATTCAATTTTTAATGTAAGCAACTACAAAATGAGAAACTGATTATAAACCTAGAGATGATTTTCTTACCAGTATGTTGTTTTTTTTTTTTCTTTTTTTTTCCCTTGGGGGGGGAGCTATTTTAAACCAGTTTAGATTGGCACTATCATTTTCAAACTGCTAGTTTCAACTGTGTCTTGAAGTCATTTGCTGTTGTCCAGGAGGGATAAATGCAGGAAATGATGTGTAAAATTCTGAAATGGATAGAAGGCTTTTATTCCATACACATAGGTATTAATTTCACTGCAATGGGAGTTCTTCAGTAGCTTGTCTCCAGAAGTAAATTATGTACACTTCTCTGACGTACAATTATGGCATCTCACAATATGGCTATAATCAGCATACTAGAGTTCAGTTCTTTTCATCATAAGTTTTGTTTCTTAGTGGGTTTCATTAAAAAGCTTAGAAAGCTTAGATTACACCTATCTGTATTACAATGCCTTTAACACTTCTCATCAAAAGTCTACAATAAAGTCACAGAAAAAAATGCATCCACAATACAGACTTCTTTGAGTTCCTCACTATTATGGATAGAATGGATAGATGCTCAATCACACTTTAAATGTTTCTGTTTGTTCATCCCATGGAACTCTAGTCTTTCATGACTAATCTGCACCAAAAGAAGGAAAGAAAAAAGTAGTCAGCAAAATACAATACTCTGTATGTCTCAGTATGTATGTTTAGCATCCTGAGCCTAACTGTGATATGGAAATCATGACAAAGATGAATCTTCTTTGTGCTAAAGACAAGTACATGTGGTCTTGACACAAAGAAAGAAAGAATGTCAGGATCTGAAGACAGGAGACTGAATTTGTTTTGCCAAAATCTACTTTTTTCCATTGGATAATGAACCTATATTTTTCTTTATGTTTGTCTTCTAATATCTTTACAAGACCTATTCTTGTTGCCACTTGTGTGCCTTGATTGCCGTTTGCCTTAATGTTTCTAAATTTATTGTATTACACATGAGCTCAAACCTAGACCACTCACACCATTTAATCAATTCAAAAACATGTAATTTGGTCCAAACCAGAATTTTTCAAGGTGGTTTCTTTTGAAAGAAGAAAGGAGGAGAAGTCAGGATTAGAAGAAGAATTGAACAGAAAACGAAGGTTTGCTTAGTTCATAGCCCCCACCCCTTCTCTCAAAGAAAATAAAATAAACAAACAAATTCATTCTGTCTTATGGAAGACCATAACACCATAAAGCTCTCCACTTTCTACTCAACATTTGAATGATATTTAATTCCTGTGAAGAGTAGAAATACCTAAAAACGCATATATTAAAGAGTGACAGTAGAAATAACTGAATGAGAATAAGAAGGTCTATAATACAAACTGTTCCCTTAAACCAGGAATGAGAGAAGCAACCAGTGATGTTTTCTGAATGATTTCTTGAAAAGTGCTCAGAAACATGGATAAGAGTAATATAAGAGAGCTTGCCATCTCACAAAAATTCCATAAACAGCAGAAGAAAGTTTTAGATTCTTTTGCCCATGGTTTCCAAATACAGTAAATAACAGTATAGAAACATACTTTTTTCTCCTTTGCAGCTTTTGGTAACAAGTTAATAATGAAGAATATGTTTACTTTGACTTTAATGTTACTATGGAATCTTAATAATAACTCAGATCTACTTTATTAGATCCCATTATTCTCTCATTACACTAGCAAATACAGCCTTTAAAAGTATGCAAGGGAAATTCAGGTGCCCAAGTATGAGTGTAATAGTGATGCATGAAAAAAGTAAAGGCACTAAAGCTCCATACTTGCAATTCATTATATTAACTGCTAGTAATAGTTATTGCTGGATGTTTTATACATAGTGGCTTACTTATATTGAAATATATATATTTTTAATTCCAGGTAATCTTTCAACCACCATCATTTCACTTTGTAGAATAGTCTCCATGTTTTTCACCTTCTATTTTCCAGTAATGTCTTCAGGATCTTTAAATAAAATAATAATTTATTTACAAGCATTCCTTTATCTACTCAACAAAAACAGCAAAATATTTCTTTTTATGCAGCTTTTAAAACAAAATTACTAACTACTATGTTTGATTATGACATTAGTGACCACAGAAAACATAATCCCTATCCTTTATTACCATTTGTAGGAGATGACATAGAAATGTGGTTTTGAATGACTATGATACAAGACAAATTGATTGAATTAAGCCAGCAAGAATTGAAGTTTCTATCTTTCAAAATATTTAACATGGTTATTTCAGAAGCATAAGAGATTACAGCTGCAACTTTATCTACTTTGAAACAGCTTTTCCATCTGGCTGCAAGTTGATTATGTCTTTCAAATATGGCAGTAAATTTGAATATATTAATATGAAATGTAAGCGACAACACAGCTGGTAATTACAAATTCACACAATTTGGATATTTCATTTGCATCATGCTAAACAATTTAGTGTTTTAAGACACCCTACTTCAAAAAAAAAAAAAAAAAAGAATGGAAGAATGGGGCTTTGACTGTAGTGTAAATCTTTTTCAGTTTTGAGATCATCATTCAAAGCTGCATTCCGTAGGTGTGCTGTAACAGTTCCTACTAATTCAATGTTGAAGTCATGCTTGAACATTTCCTTAACCTTTCCTATGAAATGTATTCCATCTGAAAATTTTCCAAGAAAGCCAAAAATAATGTGATGTTTGAAGAAATTGGGCTGCTTTCAAGTTATAGATAAATAGTGAGTTTCTACCAGTTGATATCTCTCTGCATCTTCAACAATCCTTCTCCCGTCCTCCCTTTCCACTCTTCACATTATTGACATTGCTTTGATTTCAAACTGTACCTATTGCATCAGGCTTTGAATTGTAATATGTACTGTTACTGAGCCACTGAACATAGTTTTGATTTCAAAAATATTTTTATTTTACATTTTTATTAGTGATATCTTCTGGCTTGGGATTGCTGGTGTTTTGTGTTATGAAATGTTAGCATAAATGACATGTTGATAGCTTATTATCACTTCCTTAATTCATGGCAAACAGTGGAAATTATATGCTTATTCTTCAGAGTTCAACAATGATTTTATGTTTTGGATTTTTACGGTGTGTATTTCTGCTTCTTTCACTCACCGCCTGCCACCCAACATTGCAAACAGGAGGAGTCAGTAATATTCAAAATGTATGGAGCATTTGCTTTCTCTTTGACTTCCCTCTACATGTACTGGAAAACAAAACAAAACAAAACAACAACAACAACAACAAAAGTCTGTTTACCTGCTATTGAATTTTATTAACTCTCCTGATACTCTTCATTGAACAGTGTCTCTGTGTAATCCTGACACTGGTTTTAGTGCTAATTTTACTTATTTAATGAGTAGAACAATATTAGGATTAAATTCCATTTCTGAATATCCTGAATTAGTTGAGAAATTCACGCTTATATCCTCTGTGCTGAAGGAGAATTGAAACCCACTCTCTCCAAATTCTGCATATGTGTTCTGACATCCCCAGCTTATGAGTGCAATATCCCTGCTATGATCAAAATCATGACAAGGAAATGACTCGTAAAATATTTTTAGAGACAAAAAAGTTTGATGACTTCTGTTGCTAATTGGTGAAAAATATTGTAAAGAAAGAAACTGCAAGTTCTTTCATTGCAATTAATTCAACAATTTACTGAAATTATAAACCTGTCCAATTTGTGTTCACTAGTTTATGTTAACCTTTTTTTAAAACTGCTGGAAAAGAAATCTATGCAACTTTGAAGAAATTGCATGTTTACTTCCATCTTTCTGAAAACAAATTCTTTCCGTGTACTATTGATGTGAAATACATTATCCCTAGTGATGTTTCCTTTCTTGATACATTGTTATCAGTGATATATACCATTTTGTTCTTTAATTTTTCCCAATTAGATCATTCAGACTGGGAGCCAATATACTGACTTTAGCTCACAAGTGTTTCCTTTTCTTTACGATTTTGAAATCGTCTTATTCTCTATTTGAAACTCACAGTTCATTGTGAAATAACAGTGAATACAAATTAGCAGTAAATATTCCTAAAATGGTAGAAGTACCATTGTAAAACCTTGGTGGTTGTGCATATTTTATCATTGTCACTGGAAACTATAATAGGACTGGATACTACCAGTGTTTCTGGAACTGACAGTCAAATTTTGATATTTATCTGTTTTCTTGAAGGATCCAATATATTCATGTATTGTAGGAAGCACCCCTAGGCAAATAGATCACTTTGGAATTAAAAAAAAAATTAATAATAATAATAAAAAAACCCTTTCCTTTCAAGAACCAAAAATTCCTTTCAGTTAGGAAAAATTCAAGAATATTTCTTATCTATTAGCTCTGAGTCAGCACTCATCCTAGCTAAGACTGTTTTGTCAGAGGCTGACTCCAAAGTACATTTTAATCTATGCACAATGATTCAACAAGATATCCCATTTATTTTGACTTTCTTTGGATAAAAAAATAAATTCTCAAGAACTAGAAACATTTCTTATGTAATGAAAAGTTAAAATTGGAAAATAAAATTACCTCAATGAATGGAATAATTATTCGTACTTCAGAAGAGTTGGTAATCCTGAATTAAACCAGTGGATTAGTTGTACTACTCTCTATAGCAATCTATAGAAGTTTCTATCTATTTGATAGGATGTTATTGTACCCCATTAAAAATGTCATTTTTTTTCTAATGCATTATAATTACTCTAAATGTAATTCCTGTAAAGCAATTTTTGACATGCTGTTGAAATTAAGATGAAGATTAGGAGATCTAAAAAAAAAAAAAAAAAAAGAAAAGAAAGAAAAACACACTGGACTCTTCAATATCAAAATGAAAGCATCCAGCTGTTTATACTGCATTCATAGAAAACCACAAGATTCTATTACGTGTCTGTTAACAGTATGACTATAGATACAACATTGATGGAGTTTATACTTTTCTCCAAGGAAACACCAAGTGTCTTGCTGCCCAAAATTTTTGGGCTGTCAAGCTTTCAAGCACTGCTCTGCTTGAATGGATGTTACATTTATCCAAGTAGTATTATGGTTACTTTGTCATCTTGATCTTATCTGAGAGATGAGACTGTCCATTTTTGCCTTTGGGAGATTTTTCTTTTTCTTTTTGAAAATTGAATCTCATTAAGAGAAAAATGCAGGGTCTATGGAGTAAACCGCACTGTTTTCCAATAACATATACTACAGTAAATAAAAGATAATAGTTTTAAATTTAGTAGCATTTTGGCTTTCATGTGTTACCAAAGGTTCTGAAGAGGGAAAAATAAATAAATAAATAAAATAGAGAGAAAAAGAGCAAAAGAAGGTGTTTTATTTTGTTTCCAGATATAAGATCTTTCTCACAGGTTTGGAATAAAAAGAATCATAGAATCATAGAATAAAAGAATCATAGAATGGTTTGGATTGGAAGGGACCTTAAATATCATCTAGTTCCAACCTCCCTGCCATGGGCAGGGACATCTTCCACTACACCAGGTTGCCCCATCCAATCTGACCTTGAACACTTCTGGGCATGGGGTATCCACAGCTTCTCTAGACAACCTGTTCCAGTGCCTCAACACCCTCACAGTAAAGAATTTCTTCCAAATATTTAGTCTAAATCTACCCACTTTTAGTTTAAGACCATTACCACTTGTCCTGTTACTACACTCCCTGATAAAGAGTTCCTCTCCTGCTTTCTGGAAGGCTGTAAGTACTGTAGAAAGGAAAAAAAAGAAGGCTTTAAGTACTGTAAGGTTGCTATAAAGTTTCCCTGGAACCTTCTCTTCTCTAGGACTTCTAGGCTAATTGATCACATTTTCTTATCCTCTCTGTGTAGGAGAGGTTCTACAGCCCATTGCACTCCTCTGGACCTGGAACAGGTCCATGTATTTCTTATGCTGCATGTTCTAAAGCTGAACTCAGTACTCCAAGGTAGGGTCTCATGAGAGCACAGTAGAGGGGAAGAATCATAGAATCACAAAATCATAGACTCACAGAATCCCAGAATGGGTGGGGTTGGAAGGGACCTCTGAAGATCATGTAGTCCAACCCCCTTGCCGAGCAGGATCACCTAGAGCATGTTGCACAAGCTGGCATCCAGGCGGGTTTTGAATATTTCCAGAGAAGGAGACTCTACAACTTCTCTGAGCAACCTGTTCCAGTGCTCTGTCACCCTCACGGTAAAAAAGGACCCCCTCATATTGAGCCAGAACCTCCTGTGCTTCAGTTTGTGCCCGTTGCCTCTTGTCCTGTTGCTGGGCACACCTGAAAAGAGAACTGGCTCCATCCTCTCAACACCCTCCCCTCAGATATTTATATACATTAATGAGGTCTCCCCTCAGTCTTCTCTTTTCCAGGCTAAACAGGCCCAGTTCTTTCAGCCTGTCCTCATATGATAGGTGCTCCATTCCTCTAATCCTCTTTGTAGCCCTCCTCTGAACTTGCTCCAGCAGTTCTATGTCCCTTTTGTACTGGGGAGCCCAGAACTGGACACAATACTCCAGGTGTGGCCTCACCAGGGCTGAGTAGAGAGGGAAGATCACCTCCCTTGACCTGCTGGCAATATTCTTCCTAATGCACCCCAGGACACTGTTGGCCTTCTTGGCCACAAGGGCACATTTCTGACTCATGGTCAGCCTGCTGTCCACCAGGACTCCCAGGTCCCTCTCTGCAGAGCTGCACTCCAGTAGGACACCCCCCAGTCTGAACCGGTGCTTGGGGTCATTCCTCCCTAGAATCACCTGCTTCAACCTGCTAGCTACACTTCTTTTGATACAGCCCAAGTTATGGTTGGCTTTCTGAGCTACAAGAACACAATGCCTGCTCACAATTAACTTTTAATCCACCAGTACCCCAAGTCCTTTTCCACAGGGCTGCTCTTTATCCACTCATTGACCATCCTGTATTCATGTTTAGGATTGCTCTGACCCATGTGCATGACCTTGTCTTTTTGAACTTCATGAGGTTCACACAGGCCCACCTCTCAAACCTGTCAAGGTCTCTCTGGATGGTATCCCTTCCCTCTGGTGAGTTGACCACACCACACAGCTTGGTGTCATCCACAAACTGGTTGAGGGTGCCCTCAATCCCACTGTCCACATCACTGGAAAAAATGTGAAATAGTACCAGTCCCAGTACAGACTCCTGAGGAACATCACTTGTCACTGTTTTCCGTCTGGACATCAAGCTGTTGACTGAAACACTTTAAGTGTAACCACCCAGCCAATTCCTTACCTACTGAGTGGTCCATCCGTCAAATCCATGTCTCTCCAGTTTAGAGACAAGGATGTTGTACAGGACAGTGTCAAACACTTTGCACAAGCCCAAGTAGTTGAATTGTACTGAAAGGTGTTGAATTATACTGGAAGCCTCAAGAGTCAAAGCCTTACCTCAAGAGTGACATAAACATAATGGCTGATGGTGACACCATTGCCTGGATAAATGTTTAAAAATATATTTCTACATTAAAGGTGAAAGGTTGTATTTCCTTGAATAATCTCAATACTGTATTTATGAAAGTGAATAGTATTTAGTTAACAACACAACTGAAGGCAGTCTTGTGTCATTCAATAAATTACAGAAACTGACAACACTTTAATACTGTGTTATACAAGTTGAGAAAGAAAAACTTTTATCCTTTAAAAAAAATAGGACAAATTTCCAAGATGAAAAGAAAGTATGTAGTGCTGCAAGAAACTATCATAATTAGGTGTTTTTAAAAAGCCTTAGTTTGTCCTTCTTCATAGAACAAGTGTAGAAAAAGGCAAGTAAGACAATAACTGTATTTCAGCTATTTGGAGGGAAAAAAAACCACACTAGGGAGGAGGATATGAGGCTTATATCTAGAGGCAGAAACATGTATCATGTCATTGATTAAAACATGATCAGTTATTAACAAGGCTGTTTAAAAGAGAAGGTCAGAGTTAACCTAAGGAAAAAAAAAAAAAAAAAGAAAAAAAAATGAATAAAAAGAATAGCCCAGATTAAAATGTTAATGTTCTATCTAGAATGCACAAAAGCAAATGCAATCTCATTTACTGACATTTCCAGAATTACAGCAAAGATTCCATTAATCTATTAGTTATGTATTTGTGTTAATCTGTAACAGAACTGTAACAGAAACAAGTCTTTAGGGAACAGGGTTTCAAGATTCTGTACACTTGAATTTTGGCAATCTTGAGCAAGTTAGACTTGGCTTTTTATAGAATATTCAGGACTTTTTTTGTTTCAAGTCTGTAAATGGTAAATGCTAACACCAACACCTCCATCATGATAGTGACTTTTTTTTTTTTTTTTTTTTTTTTACATTGTCTATGTATATACAAAATTGTGGGCCTGGAAATAAAAATTTAGATTATTAAGTGAAAATAAAGAATGAAAAAAGCGAGTGTGACTGCCTCCTCTGGCCACTCTGTCCCAGGACTATCCCTATCTCGTTGCTGGGGCCCATCTCAGTGCTGGGGACCCAGAGTCTAGGCCGAGGCTGGAGGATGTTGCTACCACTTTTTCCTTTGCAAGTTCAGCCAGTAGGAAAGCTGAGCATGTGTCCCAGAGACACACAGACAGCGATAAACACTGACATGACAATCCACAAAAGCTGCCACAAGGACTGCCTTCAGCAGCACTTGCACACAGGACTCACATAAAACACACAGCTGAGACCACATCCTCCTCTCCAGCTAATACAGAAGTTCACCAGTGAAGACACACACACACAGGGCACTCTCTAGGTTCACAGATGCTCTGAGCAATGGTGCTACCCCTCTGTCCACCCAGCACCCCTGCCTGGACCCCCTTCCCCTCTTCACAGGTCACCTACTCACTGGCTAATTCACTAGTAGTTCACTGTAAATCCACTTGAAATTCACTGCAATCACATGCACTTACACAATTTTCCCTCAGGCACACTGCATTTGCAAGTCCCTCTGGGAGTACCAGACCCCCTAACCACATGATACTCCAGCCCAGACCCCAGGCCCCTGCTACTTGCCAGATAGTCCAGCTAACAGTGTGCTAGCAAATACACATGCACACCTAGTTTGGGGAAGATACAGACACTTGCTGCCCTCAGCAGCTGGCACCAGGCACACAGGCCGTGATCCGTGGCCCCTCTCTAGCCACTGGTGTAGAGCCCTATGTTCGCCTTGCTCACACTGGTCCACCCCTGGTAGATATTCTGTGAAGACACACTGTTCCTACTCAGGTGCTGGGAGTAGACGACTCCACTCACTCCAGTAGCTGATGCTAGGACCCTACTCACACCAGTAGTTGGCACCACAGGCTGTGGATACCTGAACTCCTGGCCTGGCTCCAGGAGCTGGCAGCCACTCCACTCACACTAATCCCCCCAGTATTTTGGTAGATCCCCCCAGTCTTAGGGTCCATGGGACCCTCCCTAGGTCTAGAGAAGCTCATCCAACTATTGATGCTAAAGCCCTCACCTGCTCTGGTAGCTGACACCACAGGCTGCGGGGCCTACATTCCCAGTCTGACTCTGGTAGTTGGCACCCAGTTCACTCAAGTTGATCCCCACAGTAGCTGGTACTCCAGACTCAAAGTCTGTAGTATCCCTTTCAGAGAGCTATGGCCCCTCCAACTACCGATGCTAGGACTCCCTCCAGTGTCTAGTATCTAGATAATACTTACTCCAGTATCTAGTACCACAGCCTGCAAGCACCTATACCTCTGGCCTGACTCCAGTAGCTAGCAGAGAATTCACTCACAACCCCACCTCCATCCCCACCAGTAGCGCCCCTGCCCCAGTGGCTGGGAGGAGGAAACTCCATTCGCTTCAGTAGTTGATACCACAGGCTGGAGGGCCTACTCCTCCAGGTCTGACTCCAGTAGCTAGTACCAAGTTCATTCATACCAGTCCCACAGTAGCTGGCACTCCAGGCTCAAAGTCTGCAAGACGATTTTAGATCAAGGGAGCTATGGCCCCTCCAACTACTGACACTAGGACCCTCACTCACTCCAGTAGCTAGCACCAATTCCTCTTGCACACTCACGTCCCACCAGCAACTGGTGCTGAGGCCCCAACTTTGCTCCAGTAGCTGGCACCACAGCTATGTAGCTGGCACCACAGCTGTGGTTGCCCACATCTCCAGACTGACTCTAGTAGTTGGCTCAAAGATTCACTTACCCACATCCAATTCTCACCAGTAGCTCATCCTTAATCCTTGCAGCTCATATATATGTGGTATAGAAAGTGCAAACACACAGAGAGATAGTTAAGATTTAATAAGAAAATATAAGAAGATAGGGCAGACTGAGGTTATCAGGCACAGGGCTTGGCCGCATAAGTGTACTAATCAGCTCCACTGTACATGTGAACAGCCATTTTCTACCCTTTTCTACCTATCCCCCTCTTTGTTCCTTCTTCTCTCCCTCCCCCCTGCACAATCTTTGTGTGTTTGCAGAGCTCTGCGGTTCCTGCACCCTCCCAGTCTAGGGCCCCATGGTTCACACACTTACCGGTTGCAAGGTTCACCCTTCCTGGAAGTGATATCTGTAGCTTGTCAGCCCACCAATTATTGTGACTGGGCGGTTTGTTTCTTGTGATTGTCTCCCACCTTACAAGTCCTCAATCAGATAACCCTGCTGGAATAAGCATTCCTACTTTCTCCTATGCTGTCATAAATTTGTGTGACTGACCAGACTTGGTTTACATCACTGCTTCCTTTCTTATTATCCCTTGTTACACTGGAAAGTGTCTTTTGCCAGATACACTTAAAGGAGCAGACACTCTTCTTCTATGTACTCTTACAAAAATGTTTTTGTGCTACTAATATCGTTGATGTGTGTGTTTGGTACACCATCAGTGTGTGCTTTATATGCGTTCAATGGGTATAAAAAGTACTGACCATTTATAGCAAAGTGTAGTGGACGTCTTCTTCCCAAATGGCTTCTCTCTTTTCATCCCATCCTTGAAACATCCTTCTTTCTCTGGGACTGTAACCCAGTTCATGAGTTACGATGTTAGCTGGGTGTTCTACAATTCATTTTAGGTGCTCTATAGTAATTCTATAGTAAAAAAAGTTTTTTTGTGAATTGTCTGATTTGGGGAAGAAGTCTCTGAGAAACTAGGAGCTAAGGCTTAAAAGATATTTATGGGCTCAGACAGAAAATCTATCCAATGTCAGTTTCTACAAATGTGTACCAGAAGATTGTTAGGTTTTAATGTTTTTGTTTGGTTGGATGTGTGTTCATTTTTTGTTTTGTTTTATTAAAAACAACAAAAACAACAAAAAAACAACCAACCAGCCAAAAAGAAATTGGTTTTCTTATAGTCCAAATCTGAAAACAAAGCCTGGGGAGCAAGACTGTATAAAATGAAATATCAAGGATGGATGGGGGAAACTGCTGTGAGCAAAACAAAAGTGATATTGGGTGCCTTCCACCAAAGAGTTTGATCTATGTTTACCTCAAATACTTACCAAATTGCATCCCTTCTATTCTCCAGCATTTTTTTTGTCATCTTGTGTCTCTAATGTGTTGTTTGTCATTATTTTACCATGTCATATCAACAAAAAGTATGTGTTCCATACTGCCATGGTCCTAAAGAACCGCCTTGTCCATGCCTGCCCACCCTCAGGGTTCCCTCATTCTGCCCATGGCTCATGTTCCCACATTAGCCCCAGGGCTGTTAGTCCCTGCCTCAGAGAGGCTGCATCAGGGCCTGGCTCCAGCTCCCCACAACCCTATCTTGATTGACCATGGGTCCCAACAATCTGGGCCTACCCCCAAGACCATGTCCTGGTCCAGCCTTGGCCTGGGCCTGTCCTTGTCCCCACAGAGGTTCCTGGGGCTGGGGCTGCCTTACTTCTGGCTCGTGCAGTGGGATGGGACCTGGCTACCTGCCGTTGCCCTGATGGACCATGTGGTAAGCCCCTGCTGCTCCTGGTGCCCTGACCCACAGGACATGCCCTGCTCTTTCTGGTCCCTGACATCTGTCTCTTTTTCCCTAGTGAAAGATTGTGAAGTTATCCCTTGAAAAAAAAAAAAAAAAAGGAAAAAAAGAAATAAATTTCACCTGAAATGAATGTAGCATTTAGATACTCACAGGGCACTTTTCAGAGGTACAAATAGTTAAGTATGCAGCTCACATAAATGTATATCAGCTAAGCTACATCACTTAACCCCATCCTGCACTGAAACAGGTTCCTAATAGTTCAGTCATGTTTGCAGCTCTGTGAAGAACCAAGGGGTGTTCCATAATTTTGCTTTGTTATCTCCCATTCAGTACTTCTCATGGAGTTGTAAACAGCTTTGCCAGGACCTCTGTGTGTCATCTGGTCCTCCAAGCTCAAGCATGGCCACCTGGAGCTGGTTGCCCAGGACTTTGTCCAGATGGCTTTTGAATATCTCCAACTAGGGAGACTCCATAACCTCTCTGGGCAACATGTGTCAGTGCTCCATCATGTGCACAGTACGTAAGTGTTTCCTGATGTTGAGACTGAGCCTTCTGTGTTTCACTTTGTGCCCATTGCCTCTTGTTTTCTCACTGGGCACCACTGAAAAGAACCCGTCTCTGTCCTCTTTACAGAATAATAGGATACCACTAGTTGGAAGGGACCCACAAGGATCATCAAGTCTAACTCCTGGCTCCACACAGATCTACCCAAAAATTCACATCATATGACTAAGTGTATAGTCCAAACACTACTTAAACTCCTTAGGCACCCCTTCCAACTGGCATGGGCTTTTGTCTACATCATTGTTTGCTTGACTGTCAAGTTCTAGAACTTCATACCTGACACAGTTCAAACCTCTTGCTTCAAATATTTTCACCAAATCTGTTCTGAACATCTGGATTTTTTCCCAGATATCTTCATCCAAAAGTCTGGCTGCACTATGGTGCTGTAAGGGGGCTATCAGGCAGTGACCTTCAATAAGGGGCGGGTTGCTTGGTAGAGACAGGTATACCTTGGTACCAGTTGCAATAATATGTTTCGAAAGTTCACTGTTATCAAACCAGTATGGACATTTTCCATGTGTGCAGGAAGCTGTTGATGCTCATGCATTGCTTTTCTTCTTTGTATTTCTTCCTCTTCCCCAGTGCATGTTCTTTTTGCTGCTTTGGAAACAAACATGTCATCCAGAGTGTAGTACTCTCTTGTCAGTTTTTTCCATCAGCTTTGATGCCATACACATGAACAGTGCATTTTGATCCTCTGCTTTTATTGTCTTCTCATTTTTGACTAAATTCTTCAGGTTCATACTGTCATCATCCTGAAAATACCCTACTCTTTCTTTATCTACATGAGTAGTGACCATCCGTCTTCTTTCTCCATCCTCCTCTAGGCTCATGTATTTCAACTGATGTGGTCACAGACCATGCCCTTCCATTTTGATCTATTCTGACAAGGATTACTTGCTCACCTTCTTGACGGCTTGAAGCCTCTCCACCAGACTTTGCTGGGATCTGCTTAATTTGGTGGGATCTCTCTTAATTTGTGTGCATTTTCAAGTTCCTCTTGAAGTTTTGAAGCTAAGTCCATTTTTCCCATGAGCTCAGCTTTCACGATCCTGGCTCCCAGTCTGTTCATCTCCTCTTCACTAAAGACCCGAGGCGGCTCATCCTTTTACGTATGCCTGGAACATGATGTTTTACTATCAGATAGTGTTTATTTCTTCTCAGGGGTATTGGTTGGGTACTCCTCTTGTGGTTTCTCTTTTTCATCACTTGGAGTTCTTTCACCATCAATTTTTGCCACAACATCGGAAGACTTTTGATCAGATATTAATTGTTTGTTGCTATTTTGTAGGTGTGCTTTGGTCCACAATGCAGTATCCTCATTAGATTTTTTGGAAATGACTGTTCAAAGAGCTATTCTATTTCAAAGATTTGTAAACACAAAGGGAAGATGTGAAAGCTTCGTTCTTCCGGAGATAATAATGGCATTGATTTTTCATTAAGATGCATCCCTTTTTGATAAGGTCACATGCCTCTCCCCTTCGTGGTGTTTCAAGATTTCTTCCTTCCTCTCCCTGCTGAGTTTGTGTTAGTGGTGAAGAGAAATTCTGAAATGTTGACACGTTTTTTATTTTTCTCACATTTTTTGGAATCCCATTTTCCTCTGTCCATTGAAGCTGCTGTCAACATCTTTGCTGGTTTCATATAAGGGAGACAAGCAGCAAAGTATTTATTTCTCAATAAACCTAAGAGAGCTTTTGCATTCAGCATTGTCTGAAATTACACTCATAGAGATGGTTTTTGAAATAAATAAATAAATAAAATCTTTCTAGGTAAGTCTTTTGTAATGTAACAACAAAAGCCTGAAAGATGACTCATCCTGTTTTATGACCTATGTTCTAGTCCTCCACCTAGAACCTCTTCCAAAATCAAGAATGATTGCTGGTCCTAAAACAAATCCTATTCCACATAGCATACAATTGCTGGGTTCCAAAAAGTCTACAGAAGAAAGTAAATTGTTGTTACTACATTCACATTTGACTGTTCATGTGTTTCTTTCTTGGAGTTCTTGTGGAGGGCCTGTCTTGCTTGAAACTATTGTCAGTGGCAGTAACTCTAACAGAAGAAAGAAGAGGGAATTCTGATTTCTTCATATTTTTATTTCTCTCAGTCTTCTCATATGTATAACCAGAAGGAAAGAGAGCTTACTTTCTGAGTACAATACCTTTCTAGTTTGCATAAAGTTAAAAGGCCAACTCATCTGGGAGTTATTGAAAAACACCTAAAGGACAAAACAGTCATTTGTCAGAGCCAACATGGATTCTCTAGGGGAAGGTCATGTCTAACAAACTTAATTTCCTTCTACAACAAGATCACCCAGCTAGTTTGACCAAAGGAAGCCAGTCGATTTAATATTTATGGATTTCAATAATGCTTTTAATACTCTCTCACAGTATCTTTCTGGGCAAAATGACCAGATTACAGTTAGATAAAAAGCATAATAAAGTGGATGAACAATTGTCTGATGGGACAGGCCCAGAAGGTTCTTGTAAATGGGGTTACATCCGGTTGGTGACCTATCACTAGTGGGGTTCCCCAGGGCTATATTTTAGGACCAGTCCTCTTCAATGTTTTCATACATGATTTGAATGAAGGACTTGGAGTTTTTTTGAGCAAATTCATGGATGAAACCAAATTGGTTGGAGCTGTTGACTCCATTGAGGGTGGTAAGGTCTTTCAGAGAGATCTTGATAAATTAGAGAGCTGGGCAATCACCAACAATATGAATTTTAACAAGAGCAAGTGCCAGATTCTGTACCTGAGAAGAGGCAACCCTAGTTATAAGTACAGACTGGGGGATGAGATGCTGGAGAGCAGCCCCGCGGAAGGCCATCTGGGGGTTTTGATCTGTCAATCGAGCAAGCTGAACATGAGCCAGCAGAGTGCCCTGGTGGTGACGAGGACCAACCATATACTGGGGTGCATCAAGAATGGCATTGATAGTTTGTCAAGGGAAGTCGTTGTCCTGCTCTATTCTGCGCTGGTGAGGCCTCACCTTGAATATTGTGTGCAGTTTTGGGCACCACAGCATAAGAAGGATATAAAATTGTTGCCCACCTTTGGACACTGAGGGTGTCCAAAGGTGGGCAACAAAGATGGTAAAGGGTCTAGAGGGGAAGAGGTATGTGGAGCATCTGAAGTCACTTGGACTGTTCAGCCTGGAGAAGAGGAGACTGAGGGGAGACTTCATTGCAGTCAACAACTTCCTAACACGGGGGAGTAGAGAAGCAGGCATTGATCTCTTCTCCCTGGTGACCAGTGATAAGACCCAAGGGGACAGTTTGAAGCTGTGACAGGGGAGGTTCAGGCTGGATATCAGGAAAAGGTTTTTCACAAAGAGAGTGGTCAGGCACTAGAACAGGCTCCCCAGAGAACTGGTCCTGGCACCAAGGCTGCCAAAGTTCAAGAAGGGTTTGGGCAACACTCTCACACACATGCTCTGATATTTATTTATTTATTTACTTATTTGGGTGGTCCCCTTTGGGGACCCAGGTGTTGGACTCGATGATCCTTGTGGGTTCTTTCCAACTCAGATGTTCTATGATTCTATGATCTATAATTTCTTCCCCTTTGTGCTGAAATAAGGACTCAGTGTAGTCCAAAATACTTGTGTTACTGAGTTTTTGGCTGAACAAGACTCTCACAAGCAATTACTACTCCAAGAGTTCCTCTACTTTGTTGCTGTTGACTGGCATACATTTAAATCTCAGATGCATACTCATTGTTGTGCATTCTGTCAATCAAATTAACCAGATACTATGAAAGAACTGCAACATACTAAAAAAAAAAAAAAAAAAAACTTTCGAATTTGTGCATTTTAATGTCATGATTTAGTTAAATTTTCAGTTGCCCATTGATACAAGCCATGTATCATTTAAATTAGGGGAAAGAAAAAAGAAAGAAAAAAGAAAGAAAGAAAGAAAGAAAGAAAGAAAGAAAGAAAGAAAGAAAGAAAGAAACAAACAAACAAACAAACAAACAAAGAAAGAAAAGAAAATGGAAACAAGATGATATAACAATTAAAGTGTAAACAAGCAAAGAAATAGAGCTTTCTAGCTTCTTTGTCATGCCATAGAGATGCAATTCCACCTTTCATTCATCCGTTTCTGTTTGAGTCACCTTTAAGATTTCTGTCTTCATGTGGTAAGGCTTTGAAAAGCATCCTTTTAAGAAACAAATCTACTTATACTTACACCACATATTGACTGTATTTCATTTCCATTATTCTGTATTACAAAGGACATTTGTATGAAAACCTGATTTCTTTGTTTCTGAAAAAATAATATGCTCTAGCTGCTTTGTCTCACCTGAAATAATAATCCTTCCTTCGTGACATCACTCTTCATTGTGCTATGATTGATGCCACAATCTGAGAATCTGACTTCAGGTGGGAATAAACAGTAGGAACAGAAGGAATAATAAAGAACAAAGACTTAGTGTTTCAGCACCTTAGAAAACTGTCAATAAAAATGTAGAAATGAGATTTTGAGCAGAACTAGGATAACCTTGAGAAATCACATGAAATCCTTATGTGCATCTTTAACATACATCTGTGATGTAAATCTGTAATGTAATTCAGTCACTATTCAAGATGCTCCTACTTGCTATCAATTTCAAGCAGTAATGCCTCTAATCTAATATTTCTTATGTTACTTCAGCTATTTAATATCTGTAATTTAGGCGTCACATAAAAATTTCAGTGCAAAAGAACACTGCTGGAGTGACTTGTAACCTTAGTTATAATATACGAAAAACCTAATACACAGATAATACTCACTGTCTCTTCGCTGTTAAACACTACAAGCATCATCTTTTACTATTGTAAGATCTGAGATCATTCCTCTACAATTCTGTTAGAACAAAGACAACAAGTCATTCAGGTACATACAGTAGGGTACTGTGAGGGATGGTGTGAGAAGAAATCATTTAGTTGTAGAAAATAAGCCAGTAAAGTAAAATGGGTGGAAACTGAAATTTTCTTTATGTGCTTCAGCTTAATTTGATTATTTGAAGGAGATAATTTTGAAACCTGTATACTTAAAGCATTAACATTTACATATGTAAATATATTGGCAAAACCTCTTAACAATTTATATATATTTTTTTAATTTATAAATTATATAAAATATATACATTGCCAGTGTGCATATACATATCATTGTCTAAATATATCTATAAACCTCCTGAGGTACTGATTTCTTCTTGGTTATTCATGTAACTTTCTTTGAATTTGAACTTGCTTCACAGAATGCTAAAATAGTTCTATTAGATTTAGTCCCTTAAGAATAGGAATCTTTCATCTGGGTAGTCTTTGGCTCTTCAAGAATAAATATGGTTTGAAAAGTCTTCTTATATCTAACTTTATAAATGCTCTAGAAACTTAATATAAAAGAAACTTGAATAGGCAAAATGATGAGGATCATGAGAACAATAGGACAAAATTGGAAACTCTCAGAGAAAAAGTGATATGAGTTTATATTTCCCACTGGAAAAGACTTGTTTAGACTTTACAGGAGGACTGGTTCAGTTAGCAAAAACAGAAAATCAAAATATGTGAGTAATAGCATATCTGTGAAAAATAGAAAGTCTTTTGTAGTAGAAGTATATCATAAAGTCTCCTTTCTAAATGACAGTCCCCAAACTTTTAATGGTCAGCAAACAATAAATATATTATCAGGGAAGGACAATTTTATTTCACACCCACATATTTTTGGAAAAGTAATGTATTTATAAAGAATCAACAATTGGCGTAGTAAAGATCAGAGAAAATAAAGAAAAACAGAAGGTCTTTTGTAAGGCCATGTGATAACTGAACCAATACATTGTCATATGCAAGCAGAAGTTTTATACAGCTAAACTGAATAAACATAGGCTTTTTACAAATGTATGTATATATATATATATGTTGGTTTCTTTTTCTTTCTTTCATCTTCTTTACTTTCATCTTCTACCATTTTTTCTCCTCTACATGGCTTGCTTTTAAACAAAGAACCAGTCAGTACCAAAATTAAGCTGTATCTGAAATTAAGTTTACTTGTATCCTGCAGATAGCATCACTTTTTTTCCATTATTTAAGGCTACAGGACATATTCATAAAACAAATTCAGGTGTTAACTCTGCTAGGTCTCTGTTGATAGTGTGTGGATGCCTTTTGCTAAGACTTGACAAATGATTATGAAAATTTCCTCTATGATCTTCTGTGAAAAACTAAAATAATAATATTTTTCAAATATGTCTGTGGAGCTAGGAAACAACAGGAAAGAATCACAGGATCACCAGAAGCACAGAATTGCAGTATCACAGAATCACAGAATAGTTTTTTAAAGCATATCTGCTATTTGCTATTAAAGTATACCTGTGGTCTGCAAAGTAACATTGATGTTCTTGCTGTTGCTGAAGATGGCTTGAGCCTTGATAACTTATCATCTAAAAGAAAATAAAAAATACAGAGACATGTCCCTTGTACAGAGATCATAGAATAATACAATCACAGAATGGTTTGGGTTGGAAAGGACCTTAACGATCATATAATTCCATGGGCAGGGACACCTTCCACTAGATCAGGTTGCTCAAAGCCCCATCCAAAATGGCCTTGAAAGCTTCCAGGGATGGGGCAGCCACAACTTTTCTAGGCAACCTGTTCTAGTGCCTCACTACCCTCTGAATAAAGAAATTTATCCTTATAACTAATCTAAACCTACCCTCTTTTAGTTTAAAGCCATTACCCCTTGTCCTCTCCCTATACTCCCTGACAAAAACTCCCTCCCTAGCTTCCCTGTAGGCCCCCTTCAGGTACTGGAAGGCTGCCATAAGGTCTCCCTGGAGCCTTCTCTTCTCCAGCCTGCACAACCCCAACTCCCTCAGCTTGTCTTCATAAGAGAGGTACTCCAGCCCCTTGATCATCCTTGTCGCCCTCCTCTAGAACAACAACTACATTTCTCAGAAAAATATTATTATTTATCCTGCAAGCTGTCTGAAGGAAACAAACAAACAAACAAACAAAAAGTATTCCTTTGCACCTGATGGCATTTTAATGAGGAAGATATCAGTTATACTGTTATACATATACACAGACATACATCTTCGTATTTTAGTTCTGTCAGAGAAGCAATAATAATTCAACAGCTTTAAATTCAGGTTGGAAAAAAGTCATATTTCATAACAGAACAACAACAAATTATTTTTCATTTTATTCTAGTCACCTTGAAGGCTACTTGTGCTCCACATCTCTGAACTACTGGGATAGCTCAGCATGTTTATAGTAATATAGAGCAGCAATAAAGGTGGAAAGTACTGGCACAAGCACTGACTGAAAATGAAGCAGATAATGCCAGCTGAACACTTAGAGGGTAATTTCTGGAAATCGGACCTTAGAAGTGAAGAAAAGGGCAAATCAATTTTGGCTAAGTAAATAGGCTAGTTTTAAACAGGTCACTTTTGTATTGTAAACTAGTTAGCTGTGACATGAGATATAATTGGGCTTATGCTTACAGTGGAATTCAACAGTTTAAAGTGTCAGTATGTGAATTCTCTATATAGGAATTTGTAGGCTACATTTCTGATGGTGACAACCATCTTGTTTTCTCCACTGCCCAGAAAGTAAACTCACTGCATACCCAGGATTCATAGCCTCCATTGAAAAATCCAACAAATATAAGTCCCACTTTTGTAAGAATGTACAGGTGAAGTTTCACTGAAACTATAGGAAATTATATATTATATATTAATTATAATTATTAATCAAAATAATATATTATCATATCAAAATTGCTTATAATTATAATAAATAAATATAAATATAATAATAATAATAATTTATATAATAATTATATAAATATAATAACGGACTTCTGGCCTGAAGAGGAGCAGATAGGCGTATTCTCAGGAAAACTGAGAATGCAGTTGCTATTCCCATACTGTATGCAAACAAAGAGAAAGATGTTGCTTAGTGGAACAGTACAGCTTTTTTCCTCTTGCTCTTTTGGGGACTATACAGCTGAAATTCCAGTTCTTTGAACATTTCTGTGCTTTGCAGCAAAAGGAACTAAACCCTCTCTTTTTATGATAGAAAACCACAGATGTAGAATGACCAGAAAAATATTATTTATCTGAAAATATGTGTCCAGGGCAGAAGATATTGTTATTCTATTTCTGTAAAGAATCTAACCCCCCTTTTTCATGTAATCACCTCCTAAATAAGCTACAATCCATCACTAATTTTTATATTGGTTGTTTCTGTGGTATTGGGGAGACTATAACATGCTAGTTAAACAATCACAACCTCCATCTATGACCTCCCTGAAAAAAATCATCTTAAATGGAAACAAACTGATTTGAAATTTTATTTGAAGTACTGGCTCCATACTAAGAGGAGATTTATCCATATTTTCAGTTTATCCTTTGATACTGACCTGATATGACAGGAGAGGATCAACCTTTGAGACACGCTGAACATTCAAATTCCAGGATTTCCTCTAAACTACCTCCTGTGCAACACCTTCACTTCCTGGAAGCATGTTAAAGTGAACTTATTATATAAGACCAAAGTACAGCATAAAATACATTGCAGTGTTTGCACTGCAATGTACAAGGAATGCTAGCTCAGTGATGTAGTACCACCGTTTTCCATAGAACTGCTGAGAAAAACATATTTTCTAGTAGTGTAAATGGATGACCAGATTGTAGGAAGTTGTGTACAGCCACAGCGTATGTGGTAATTATGAATGATGGGGTAGAGAAAAATCTGTTTGGTTAACTCTAGGATTAAGTTTAATTCATAGTACTGTTAAATCAGAATTAATATATTAATTATGTGTGTATGTGTATGCCTAAGGAATCACAAACTAATTCTTAAACACTGAAGAATTAAGATCTCCTTTATCACAGAATCACAAAATCACAAAATGGTTGAGGCTGGAAGGGACCTCTGGAGATCATCTAGTTCAACCCCCTGCCAAGCAGGATCACCTAGTGCATGTTGCATAGGATCGCATCCAGGCGGGTTTTGTATATCTCCAAAGAGAGAGTCTCCATAGCCTCTCTCTGGGCAGCCTGTTCCAGTGCTCTGTCACCCTTAAAGTAAAGAAATGTTTCCTCATGTTCAGCTGGAACTTCCTGTGTTTCAGTTTGTGCCCACTGCCTCTTGTCCTGTCGCTGGGCACCAGTGAAAATAATCCAGTCCCATCTTCTTGACAACCTCCCTTCAGTTATTTGTATATGTTGATCAGATCCCTTCTCAGTCTTCTCCAAGATAAACAGGCCCAGCTCTCTCAGCCTCCCCTCATATGAAAAATGCTCTAGTCCCCTAGTTATCTTCATAGCCCTCTGCTTGACTTGCTCCAGCAGTTCTATGTCTCTCTTGTACTAGAGAGCCCAGAACTGAACACAGTACTCCAGGAGAGGCCTCACCAGGGCTGAGTAGAGGGGCAGGATCACCTCCCTTGACCTGATGGCAATGGTTTTACTAATGCACCCCAGGACACTGTTGGCCGCCTTGGCCACGAGGGCACATTGCTGGCTCATGGTTATCCTGCTATTCACCAGGACTCCCAGCTTCTTCTCTGCAGAGCTGCTTTCCAGCAGGTCAGCCCCTAGCCTGTGCCGGTGCATGGGGTTATTCCTCCCTAGGTTCAGGACCCCACATTTGCCTTTGTTGAACTTCATGAAGTTTCTCACCACCCAGTGCTCCAGCCTGTCCAGGTCCCTCTGAATGGCTGCACAGCCCTCTGGTGTATCAGCCACTCCTCCCAGTTTTGTATCATATGCACATATGTCATATTATGAGTGTAACTAAGCATGATTACTATTGGTATTTAGATCCTACATAGTAATCAGTTCTGATCTCATTATAACTCTGCTGAAGTCAATGTTGTGTGTTTATGTATTTATTTTTTCCCCAGAATACTTACAACACTAAATTTACCTTCCCTAATA
>NC_139721.1:60251303-60363803 GCF_964211835.1 Anser anser
TGTATCTACAAAGTGAATTCCTTAAGTTACTGGGTATTTCTATCACTATAGAATTAATTTTAGAACATACTACCTATTTCTGTAGGGTTGACATGGCTTCAGGGAGCTGATATTCATTTCAAGCCTGCTCAGCCACAGTTTTATATATCACTATCCATCTTAGTAATAGATATTATTGTTATTACTTCAAATGTTCTGGACAAATAGGTCTAGAACAGGTTATCAAACAAGCAAACAAACAAAATGTTTTTGAATTTCTGAATACATGCTAGACTTAATTAGGGGATATTGCTGTTTTTATCAATCTTAACACTAACTTTGACCATTTGTATGTTCTGATTAATTTCTTAATCTGCTGTAAGGAATTCTTTGCTGCATCACAGTTTCCAGAAGACATTTAAGTTTCACTTACATTCAGCTTTGCAATGTCCTCATCCATGGTGTCATACTCTTAACCTCCTGACATCTAAGAAAATATTAAATTTCAATGTAAAATACAACACCACTCCTGGGGCAATGCCATGTGTCTTGCTTAGGTTGAGTAGGCAAAGCAGGACCCAGGGCAGCAAAGTACCAGGGGCAGCTGCTTTCGCTGGGTATACACTTGACTGATGTTGGCAGGCAAGAATGAATGGGTTGAAGCATAATGCTCTGACAGCAGCAGTAGCCCACCCTGGAGACATCACTTACTCTCATCTTGCCAAAAGGAGCAAGATGCCATTTTCCAGCTCTCAGCTTAACTCCTGCTCCCCACAGTAACCTTATTCCTTTGAATTTATGTCCTTTCCCATTGGAGCAATAGCCTGGACCTGGGTCTCACACTATGGTGTAGTGACTCTTCAAATTATATTTTGCATTAATGTCCTATAAGCCTTAGGGTCTATATTGTTGGCCCTTGATTATGGCTAATAGATCATCTGTGGAAACTAACCCTCAATATCTCTGGATAATTTTTAACATTACTTTGTCCCTCTTAAAATAGTGGAGCTCATTTTTCTATCACACACTGAAAACTTAGTCCCCACTCCGAGCTTAACTTTCCATCAAATATTATTTTTTTTCCATGCACACCTCAATGTTAACATGCTGCAGTATTCTGTCTATTACCACAGAAAGAAGAACACCTAATGTGAAAATAAATAAAATAAATACGTGTACATATATGTTTGTTTTCTTTAGTTGGTTTGATATCTATGATATCTATAAAACTCAGGTATTATTCATTTCTCTGGCCTGTTTGATAATAGTATTTTGCATTCCTCCTTTCTTACCTTTGGTTTTCTCTACCTCTGGGACTTTTTTTTTTCTTCTTTTTTCTTTTTTTTTTTTCCTCCTCAAAATATGCATTTGATGATTAAGTGTTGACTGTTTGTTGTGACCATGTGTAACAGAAAATGCCCAAACTGATGTGACAATACTGACTTGCCAAGCCCCACTGTAACATCTAAATATTTTACCCTGTGCAGGCAACACAAAGCAGTGTAAAGTTCTTTCAGTTGATGGCTGTGAATTATAAAACAGTCCCAGTTTTCCTGAAACCCTAAGTGAGATCTAAAAATGCTTGCCAAGATGTGCCTTGTAAATAAATCAGCTCTACCTGTGCAAAGGGAGAACTTTAGACAGATGGCCATTTAGAATTTACTGTTGTACTGAGAAAGGCAAAGACAAGAAAACGGAGAAAAGGAAAGAGCATTATAGGGCAAATCTTATGATAAAATATATAATTTTATTTTCTTTAATGAATTGTGAATTGAAAGTGCTAACTAACTGAAAGGAGAAAATAGACTTTCATAACTATAATATTAAAATGTATAGTAATACCTTATTAAGGTGACATTTTATGTATTCATAGTAACAAGATGATAAATAGACATTGCTGGATTCTTGGTAAAAATGCCAGCACATATGTGGGAGTAAATACACTCCTGATAATACTATAAAATCATGCAATAGACTGGCAATTTAGTTATAGCAATTGTTTGCCTACCCAGATAGGTACACTGTACTAATGTAAGAGCTAGGATATGTAAGACTTACATTCCTTGGAAGACCTGAGCAAAAATGTCTTCTCATTCACTAAGTACATATTCTTACGAATGCAGATGATGCCTCTTGACCTGAGAAGTCCACTTCAGAAAGGATATTGCCAGATCATGGATTAATTTCATCTGAAATCCCGAAGTCATCTACATATCTAGAAAGCAGAATGAAAAAACCAAAACCAAATCCAAAACCAAAACCACTTTGCAGTAAGTGTATTTGAAGGAAAGAAAGTGATGGATAGTTTTGTGCAAGCTTCCCTATAAGATGTGGTATATATGGTAAAACTTGTTCACTTCGTCATATAAATTATACTTTAAAATTTGTTTGCTAAGTCATGTCTTATCAGGCTAACTTCCCATACCTGTTTTTAAGGAGATAATTACTGTTGCCTGCAGTGTATTTCCAGTTGGTCAGCTGAGAGAAGGTAGGTCACCTGAGAGAAAGTAAAAATGTAGTCCAGAGGGGTTTTCCTTCCACTGAAATTGCACTAAAATAATCTTTAGACAAAGATTTAGACTAAGGAAATCTTTAGACAAGCCATCTGCCTGGCTTGGAGTACGTGCCCGTCGTGCTGTATTCTCAAAGAGTGTGTCTCTGTTTTGCAGCTTGTACATGGAAAATAAAATAATAAATAAATAAATAAGATATATATAATTCCAAAACAAGACAGGAGGTTTGGACTCAAAAATCTCACTTCCATAATACAACATGTTTGCAAGTTTCTCTGTACCTGAAAACATCCCAGTTAGCAAAGTGTCAGCTTGCACTGTTCTGGCCATAGCATTCATATAAGTTCTTTCATAAATTCAAGACCATTAATTCCCGCTTTCTTACCAATGTTCTGGCTACCTCTCATGAAAATCTGGAACAAAATACACATAAGGTCTGAAGTATTCCACTTCAACCAAAATGTAGTTCCCTGTAATGGCATTACATCATTGATGTTATTTTTGAGATAATTATAATGACAATTTAATCAGTAGAAGTAGTAAAAAAATGAGCACATAATGCATTTCTGAATTAGTTTTTAGAAACAGAAAAGGAAGTTGCAGGAAAAGGTTGTAGGGTAAGAAAGAAAAAGTACTTCATAATAATAAAAAATAAAATTATAATAGTAAAAAATAATATTGAAATAACTTCCAAGCTACACTTCCAAGAAACATAAAGATACTGTGAAAATGTACTTTTATGGTATAACCATAACAATCTAGGACTTTCTACAACAAGCATTTTCTAGTTGTTACACTAAGATAACATTTCTTTTAGGGATAACAATACTTTTTTTTTTTTTATTTATTCTTATAATATTCTTTTGTGTTTCACATGTATCTTTAAAAACTTATTTATAACCAGACTGGGTGTTTTCTGTGAACCCTTTAGTCTCTCACAGAGCAATAACATGTGGACATATATAGCATATCTATTTTATGGATTATAATCAGTCCTTCTGGTAACTACTTGGAGCCAGAAATTTGATAGAGGTGTGTGGAATCCCTCGGCAAGGGCTTCCTTGATTTATACTGGAATTGGACGATTTCCACTTCATTTCCTCTCCATGTTCTCAATTCAAACGAAAAAAAAAATGTGGCAGAAAAAAAAAAAAAAAAAAGAGAATGTCAATATTTAGATGACTTTTAATATTTTTTTTCTCAATCCATTTCCATATATGCATACATGTATACCTACATACGGAAATAAAACTTTTTATTTTATTTTTTTTATTCTGTAACACTGCTGCTGTGTTTTTTGAATTTTCTTGTTAACACTTGCATTTTACACTGTATAAAATGTTACTTAAGACTATCAAACAAGTAACTTAAAATAATTTAATACCATATATTAGTGTAGGATGATTAACATATTAATTAGTATAGGATATTAATGTTTAGTTCTAAATTATTTAACTGTGAATTTAGAACTTCAAAAGAAACCTGTTAAACCTATAAATAGATACGCCATAATTTCCTTTCTGAATTACAGCCTTATCCCTAATGAAACCATAAGATTTGGAGAAACAAACAAATAAATAAACATATATTTAAGAGTCGTGAGGAGGACCTGGGGAACTACATGTCTGTCAGCCTGGCCTCAGTGCCACGAAAGGTGATGAAACAGGTCATCTTGAATGCAATCATGCAGAATATTCAGGACAACCAAGGGATCAGGCCCAGTCAGCATGCGTTCATAAAAGGCAAGTCCTGCCTGACCAACCTCATCTCCTCTATGACTAGGTGACCCATCTGGTGAAAGCCTGATGATGTAGTCTACCTAGACTTCAGCAAGGCCTTTGACACAACTTTCTCCTGGTATTTCTCCATAGTATTCTCCTGCAAAAGCTGGCAGCCCATGGCTTGGACAGGTACATTCTTTGCTGGGTTAAAAACTGGCTGGACAGCTGGGCCCAGAGGGTGATGCTGAACGAAGTGAAATCCAGTTGGCGACTGGTCAGCAGTGGTGTTCCCCAGGGGCTGGTGTTGGGGCCCATCCTCTTTAAAATCTTTATTGATGACTTGGATGAGGGAATTGAGTACATCCTCAGTAAATTTGCAGACAACAACAAGTTGGGAGGAACTGTCAATCTGCCAGAGGGTAGGAAGGCCCTGCAGAGAGACCTGGACAGGTTGGATCAATGGGCAGAGGCTAATGGGATGAGATTCAACATGGCTAAGTGCCAGGTCCTGCACTTTGGCCACAACAACCCCATGCAGCGCCACAGGCTTTGGGCCGAGTGGCTCAAAAACTGTGCAGAGGAAAAGGATCTGGGGATGCTGATTGATGTTCGCCGTAACATGAGCCGGCAGTGTGCCCAGGTGGCCAAGAAGGCCAACGGCATCCTGGTTTTATCAAGAATAGTGTAGCCAGCAGAACCAGGGAGGTGATCATCCCCCTTTACTCTGTTCCGGTGAGGCCTCACCTTGAGTACTGTGTTCAGTTTTGGGCCCCTCAGTACAAGAAGGACATGGAGGCCCTGGAAGGTGTCCAGAGAAGGGCTACAAAGATGGTGAAGAGCCTGGAGCACAAGACCTATGAGAAGCAGCTGAGGGAACTGGGGTTGTTTAGTCTGGAGAAGAGAAGGCTCAGGGGAGACCTTATTGCTCTCTACAGCTACCTGAAAGGAAATTGTGGGGAGTTGTGGGTCAGCCTCTTCTCACAGATAACTAGTGATAGGACTAGAGGGAATGGCCTCAGGTTGCACCAGGGGAGGTTTAGATTGGAAATTAGGAGATATTTCTTTTCAGGAAGAGTAGTCAGGCATTGGAACAGGTTGCCCAGGGAAGTGGTGTCGTCACTGTCCCTGGAGGTGTTTAAAGGAAGTGTTGTATGTGGTGCTTAGGGACATGGTTTAGTGGGTGACATTGGTCGTAGAGGGATGGTTGGTCCAGATGATCTTGAAGGTCTTTTCCAACCTTAGTGATTCTCTGAGTCTATGATAAAGTTATCTTTAACACCCAAATTTTCTGTCTTTCTGAAACAGCAATCTAATGATGTAAGAGCATGACCACCTTTCATCACATCACTGTTTTCATCCTACAGAATGAATGAAGCATCCAAAACCAGAAGAAATCTCTTATATTTTAAGGGACAGATGAATGTCAAGTCTCTTGATAGCACTTTGAAAGACACCTAAGAGCAGCCATCCTTAGTTATGCAAATTTTAAATAGACATTGTATGCATTAGATTGATGCATTCAGTGAAGTATTATAAGGAGCGTTGACTTCATTTCAAAACACAGCCCAAACCATGTTAGTCAGACACCATATACTCCAAGACTGTTCACTTACCATGTATGTAAAATTTAAAACAACAACAGTAAACACACACACACAAAATAAAACTTTATAGGAAAAACAAACAAACAAACAAATAAAAAAACAACAAGAGAGGTATTCATTGTAAGGCCCCTCAAAACAACTATTTTCTTAAGATTAGATATGTTTGCAGAGAATGTTTCCAAACCCTGAGATATCAAAAATAATCTGAGTTTAATGAAAAGTCTCAAGCCTTCATTTTTCTGTTTCCCATTTATCTTCAAATTAGAAAGGATGTGAAATAGTTCCTTTTTCTCATCTTTAACTTGTGAACTTTGGTCTCGCCATAGTGTGCAAGTATTTCTTACAGTAAAATCCTATTAATTACAGTATCCTGGTGAGTACCCAGTATCTTTCCTAATTAGGAGAAATGTCCATCATACAAAATGCTTGGAAAGATATAAAATGAAACAAAATACAATCATAAGTTAAAATTGTATTCATAGTTTGTATTTTTTAACATCTTTATATATTTTATTTATTTTCTGTCTTTATAGTTAGATTTTGATTATGATTTAGGTACCTTTCTGGTTTATCTCTGGAGTTGTTTCTTGTCTATGGCTTACATCATTTTCCTTCTGTGCATTTGGCCATTTTCCTCACCTGCATTACAATATATAATTTCCTTGTCAGAATCCTAGCTAGTAGCATTCGAGATTGTTTCTTTCTAAAGATCTCTTCAATTATGTCTACACTTATGATCTTGCTTTGTATCATTTCCCTTTCCACTTCACTATTAATGATGGCTTTAGTAACTAATAACATATGGCAATAAATGTTATTTTCTTTCCCAGTTTAAAATTAATTTAATATCAGAGCTCTTTTGCTCTCTCTCCACTGTTTTTCTTTACCTACATTTAAAATTTTAAGCCTTTTGTTAGCATGATTTTCTTTACTACTATAATCAATGATTCTTGGAACATTGTCTGTACTTAATGATATTCAAAATGTTTATTATTTACCAAACAGCTTTTTTTTTCTCCTTTTTTTTTTTTCTAATTAAGCAAAAGAAAATGTGATCTCACTGTCTACAGTACACTGCTGTATTGTACTTTCTCATTACAAACTTTATTCAGCTCTGTTTAGAATTTAGTCATTTCCAATGTGCAAAATAATGTTCTTATATTACCTATGTAGATTAATATTTTCACAAAACAGTATAAAATTCTTAAATAAAATGTTTATACATTTCATCCACTAAATTTTATCTAAATATTTATTATTATTATTATTTATGTATATTATATCTATATATTTGTATTACACTGTGCCTTGTAAATAAGTCTGATTGGTATAAGTTTTAGTTTATATGGTCTCTCAAATCCTGCTCTTCAAGTTCTTTTACCATATAAACTTTTTACTGGGTTTATCTATTTTTTTTTTCCCATTTTCAGTAGTTAAAAGTTAAAATTTAAGTTGCTAATATTGAGAATTTCCTTTGGTTTTGAATTTTCCTTTTGTGAAAATTGCTACTTTTTCTTGCTCCTTCCATTGCTTCTCTGCTCTTAATAGTATTTTAAATAAAGTAGAAGTAAATTCAAAAGAAATTATATCCAGATATTTATTTATTGGTAATGCATATCCAACGGCTATGTAATGTTTTGATATTCTCATTGCTATTAGACTGTATAACTCTAGTGAGATACCTCCAACACCATAGTATTTTGTGGCTAACATAGCTAACAACTGCAACAAATGTCTGGTGGTGCACAACTTTAATTTAGATTATTACTTCGGGTTCACAGTATAGCCCAAGCTGAAGCTATTGCTGCTGCCTCTTGCTTGCTGTTCCAGGTGTTCCATTCTCACTGCTGTTGTCACGGGTGGGAGAGAGGTTACAGTTGACTCTCCTTTAGGAGGATCAGTTTTAGATATGCCATTCCTTTTCCTATGAAGCTGTACATCTGCAAAGCACTATAAAGGTACTATGGCTCATAGTATTCCTATGTGGATAGGGCCACTCAAGGAAGAGTCGGATATATATACAGATAAATTAAAACTTGTATGAGTTGTTCAATTTATCAATGTTCATGTATAAAGACTGCATACAGAATGTGTTGAACTAGAAAAGAAATGTCTGAATTCTGTACCTCCACAGTATAATCCATCTTTTACATATCACATTCAATTCTTTTCAGAAATTTACTACTTGCTATTTCTAGCCATTCTGTCCTTTCATCCTTATCTCATCTTTGTATTGTCAGTGTCTTTCATTGATTTGTACAGATGGAATTACAAAGGAACTGAATAAATCATTCTGATTCTGTAAATCATCTAAACTCATTACTAGTGAAGCTCTGTAAGTTGTTCTTGCTTTTTATTCAAACAAGAATTATATTTTTCCAGAGGAATGATGTTAGTATGCAATATCTGAGTGTATTTTAGTGATTCCAGGAAGAAGACCTATGAAATCTGCACGGTTTCCATGAAATCTGTTGGTTTGTTTTGCATTTTGCAAAACCTGCATTCATATAGAAATATAAAATCATTAAAAACAAACAAACAAACAAACATGCAAAAAGAGCCTTCTCTTTAAGGAAATGTATTTTTATAGTATTATAGTAAGAGGGAGTTATCTAGATATGTACAAGCACATTCAATCCACACAAATTTAGACACCCACCTGAGCTAGAAATGTTGTCACTAAGTTTCTCCCATAGGTGATGGAGACAGCTAGACCTCTCTAGGACACAGTTCAGACCACCAAATACGTGAGCCGTCTTTCTTAGGGCACTACTCTCTCTGTCTTAATTATGTAAAAGAGTATAATTAGATATGTTTGAGCTATGACAATATTTGGTGAAATTAACGTATGCAATAAAAAAGTACACAGATATTTAAGACATTTATTCTTTTATTCATGTATTTTTAATTCGTTTTTTCATATGTAGCGGATGAAGAAAGTTTTGACTTCCTGGTACAGAAACAGAGAGAGAGAGAGAACTTAACCTGCTATTACTTCATCAACTGTTGTTTTGGCAACAGAGACACAAACCAAAAGCAGTTCCTGTAGTGCGTATTAAAATACACATTTTGGGCGCCTCTATCGGAATTTGAATAAAAGAGTCATCTCATAATGCCGAACCCATCTGGACCCAGAGTCTAGATTTTCTGTCAAATGAGCACCTTGCCAAGGGTATGAGTTTTTAATTTTATGGTATCATATGTTTATTAAATTTTGGACATGTGGCACTGAAACTACATGGTACTTTAAAAATAGATAATAAAATACTGTCTTTCCTCTGTCCCCTCCACTTCCTACTGTAGAGGACAAAACAAGACAAGGGATATTATATAAGCTGTAAAAGGATATAATTTGTTTTCAATGGACCATATTTGAAGAGAAAAGACTCAGACTGTCCAAAATGCAGTGTGGAAGAAGGCAAAAATATTACTTTGGGAGAAAAAAAATCAGATGCACACAGAAGAGAACAGAGAAAGAGAATTTGACTGAAAAAATGTTGGTCTCTATTGCCTGATCAATTCACGAAATGTTTCCAGAACTCCTTCATTAACTTCATTTTGGGTTATTGTAAATATATTTGTTTCATTTAATAAGTCAATCTTCTAATAATTGGTGTTTTATAGATGTTTATAAATGTCTGATCTGATAGCAGGTCATCAACACTAACTTCTCTCCTTCATATCCTACCTCTTAGTCAGTTATTAATCAATGAAAATATCTTATATATTAATCAATGTAAATATTAACCATCTTTTTCTTGACAGCTCAAATTTCATAGCAAGACTTTGCAAAGCTCAGTAGGTTAATTGGATTGTGTTTTGCCTTGTACTCATTCACTCTATCAATGAGCTCTGCTAACTTTATTAAATATGATTATGGTTACAAGAACCAGACTCATTTTCTTTCTGGGACACATAGATGTAGACATAATAGAATATAAAGTAGGCTGATACAGTCGGAAGTAAAGGAGAAGACAACAACTCTGGAAAAGACATTCTGGATACCTGGAAAGGAAAGATGAGAGGCCAGAAAAGAGATGGTGAGATATCTGTCTTAAACAGAACAATCCATTAATAGAGCCTGAACTTCCAGTCTACTGAAAGTTGGAAACACAAAATTGTACCTATCTCTTTTATCAACAGTTGAAATGACATGTTGATAGGTGAGGAGGCATAAAATTCTTTCCCCCACTGACAGAAGTTTCACTGGAGTATGTAAAGGTGTTTTTCAATATAATGAAAATCAAAGATGTCGTTGTCGTCATCATCATCATCATCAAACTTTTATTATAAATAATCAATACTATTAATTAATTAATATTTTTTCATAGTTATTTACTATTGATAAATTAGTAATTTAGAAAAAAAATGAATGTACCTTTTTTTTTTTTTTAAAGAAAAACAAATTCTTCTTGCATGCACAAGTTTTAATAACCAGAAGAAACTGGAATTAGAAGGAAAATAACAGTTTATTCCATGGTAGCATCCTCTATCCACTCTTCCAAGAAGATAAGTACTTAGGTGAAACAAAAGAAATCTTGGCATTTTGATTTTAATGTTAATGAAATTAAATTGAAAATATTAGGAGCACAAAGGTAAAGAATGGCCACTATATGACTGTACAGAAAAGTCATGTAAGACTGTAAATACTCTACTTTGAAATGAAGATTATCTGACAAGAAAATTAAAAATATCTAAGTATGGATAAGTTTTTTTTTTGCCACTTTTAATTAAATATACTTAAAAAGAAGTAATAATATTCACAGTAATCCTTTTTCCTTAATAAAACTATACGTTATTCATAATATAAAGTTGTATGATTACTAAAATCTGATTTGTTTGTTTGTTTAAATTTAAATTCTTAGTGGTTGCTTTGTCCATGTACACGTATAGTGAGGAAAATACAACCCTGATAAATTTGGAAGGGAATTCAGCTCAATGCTTTATTGACTGTAATATTCAAACACAAGCAGTCATATAAAGTGACTTTAACCTGGACATTACAAACTATACCAATGTAACTGGTGTGTTTATTTATAATGAATCCATATAAGATGAGATGGTACTTCATCTTTCATTATTTCTGTCCATTATGTGAGTCATCATTGAACTGAAACACTTTTTTTATATACCATGTTCTGGAAGGTGTGATGGATAAGGAAAAGCCAAGACATCCAGCATGTGACATACCAATCCTGCCAGTCACTTTGTAAGTACATGGCTTGTCATGGCTATGTGTTATGCTTTCTTGCAGTCAAGATCACCCAAATGCAGAATATCTAGTCAAAGGTTTTTCTGACCAGGTCAAGCTTTTAGGTAGCTTCACAAGATTGTTAAAATGTCCCATAATGCTATTTTTTTGGTCAATAAATAAATAAATAAATAAGCAAACAAATAAACATATTGCTGTTTACAGGATGGTGCAATTAAATGCATATAGGATTTTTAAAGAAACTAATTAGAGTTAATTAAAGAAGAGTTATTTAAATACCCGTTTTTGTTGTTCTTACAGCATCAAAATGTCACTGACTGAGAAACTGTTATCTTTTTCTTCTTCGTATTTCTTGGCAGATGAGCCCTTTGAATACTGATAGCTATTTGACAAAGTGGTTAGATGAAAAAAATAGTATATAAATATACAGATTTTTTTCTTTCCTATACAGACATATTTTTAGCAGTTATTCTATATAAATTCAGTAAGTTTAAGAATTTTAGTGTGATCTTTTAATCACATACAAATACTTGACAGCATTGTTACATAAGAATCTACTACATTTAGCCTTTTTATATAGCTTATGTTGCTTACAAAAAAAAAAAAAAGATTAAACCTATCTCAGAGAATGTAATGACATTGCACATATATAGTAAAACCTGCCAAATAGGCAGCTTAAGCAGAAGTCCCAGAATGAAACACTTTATATTAATATACATGCCTGTGTAGGAGAAACCACACAGAAATAGGCAAAAAACAAGATTTTTTGAAATCAATGCTCTCTCACTCTAACATTTAGGAGCCCTTCCGATGGTTGAAAGAGTAACCCAATCTTAATAGATGTTTACTCCTTGGCTTTTCTGCTAAAACTGTCAACACAAGTGGCTAACAATAACAACTATAATTTTTAATGTACAGATGTACTTACTAGAAATTGGACTGAGACCTGAGACGGTGTTTGTTTTTTTTTTTTTAAATTAATGACCAACCACTGCACAGCCATTGTGAATAACATAAGGATAACATAAGTTGCCTAATTGCCTAAACAGCAATGACTTATGAAGCAGGGAAAGGTACTGTATTTTATCACCATGCCTGAAATGTCTAATCCTCCTCCTACTGTGTCTGTTGGGAATGCCAAGGACAAAAACGTTTGTTATTGTTGTATGGAATCCTTAACACAAACAGTATCCTAAAGAGCTTTAAAACATTAAGTCGTGCAATCTGAAAGTGAGGTTGACAGAGACAGTTAAATATGAGTGAATGTTTATCACTAAAATGAGGGGCTGGGATGTTTGTCACATCATGGGAGCTAGGATGTGGTTTATAAAACAGACATGGAGTGCAGTTAGAAAACAACCACACTGCAGAGAATGAAAGCTACCAGATCAGTTTCAGTATGTAATTTTTATTGCATTCTGCATATTTTTAAGTAATAATTATTTACTGTTTAGCAAGTCACATACTTGTTGCTCTCTGATGTCTGTTGAAAATAACCTATGACCTGAGCTGCAAAATGTTACAAAGATACTTTAGAGAAAAATTGCTTCAGTGGTTTCACTCTTCCTTCTGGAAACCCAATATAATGTTTTAACAAAGGAAGGATGAAAATTAGACAGAAAAAAATTCATTGAGGTGATATCTGAAGGAAACTGAATGGGTTGATCCACTCTTAACATACCAAAGTTTGAGTTTAATTCACACTTAAATGATAAGTATAATAGAAATATCAATAGCTGTACAGTAAGCAGGATAAGTTTAATTTCATCTCTATAATCATTTAAACTTATTACCTGGACTCCTTCCACCATCAAAGGAAAGGGACAGGAATCTTTAAAGGAATACTTGCCATCTGTTTAGGACAGGATGATTCAGCCTTCACAATCCTTCTGTCTGTCCAGTCACTAAAGAGAAAACTTGTGTCATTGGCATAACTTTAATATATTCATAGTTACTGTGGAAACTATCATCTTGCCTCTTTGCTATCAAACTGAAGAGATTCATGGGATATTTAATCTAACTACAGTGAAATTTCAAGGAGGAATATCAACCTACTAGGTACTGTAAGAAATAAGGAAGTTGTTTCTAGCAAGTTAGGAAAATTGCAAAAAGATCTAATGCCTTTCAATTTGTCTTCCAAATATCTGGGATTACTTGTAAAGCCAGTTTTTGTGTATGAATATGACAATTAAAAAAAAAAAAAAAAGAGTAGATGAAGTAGAAGTTTACTAACATTTGCTAATAGATAGACACATAAGATATAAGATATTGAGGACAGACAATACAATCATTGGATATTCTATGGAAATCAAAGGATAATAGTTACTTAGACAAAGAAGGGTTGCTTTCTTACCATGCTAAGACCAAATCCAGACTGAAAAAGATGAACAATAACAGTGGAGTGAAGTGGTTTAAGGCTAGATCAAAGTTACTTTCTCAAATAGGTCTATGAGAAATTGAAAAGTCATGGAAAAGGTCAGAACAATACTGTTAGTGTGTTTAAAATGAGGTTTTCTAAGAAGGAAAAAATGGTTGACATGTTTTAGAGAGCTGAGAAATGTAACTTGGAAACAGATGGAGAGTAAATATCAATTCTAACAAAATTGTTACTACAAAGGATTCCCAGAAATATTCAAACATCTCTGACTTTTACATAAAAAATGCTATAAACCTAGTATTATGAGCTCATTTAAAAAAACTATTTCATCTCTAAAGTACTAATAAAGAGAACAGTAATAAAAGATACGTCATGTATTTATATTAATCTGCTCTATTTCTAAATGATACCACAAAAGAAAAATCTATTACATTTTGCAATAAATAAATCCACATACAGATCTAGAAAGATTAGACAGATAGATAGATGGATAGGTAGACAGACAAAAAGACAAATTAATCTTAAGTTAAAAGCAGCCTCCTTACAATATTTCTCTTAAGAGGAAAAAATATATTTTACTTTATTTGAAACTATTAACAGAAAACGTTACTTGCAACTTTCCATCCCAATGATGACCTCAAACTTTCCATAAAAAGGGATTTTCCAGCATACAAAAAATCTTGATGTACGTAACAGATAACAATATAAGCTTCTAACAGAACGTTATTCAGATATTATGCATACTGCTACTAAACAGTGTATTTCTTTATTTCTGTATGTCAGATTTCCTGTGTACAGTTTCTTCCAGCATATAGATCAATCCTGATCTAAAATGATCATTGTCCATGGCCTGTACTGTTTGTGGCACTCTAACTAAACCTGGAAATCAGTGCAAAGGGTGATTCTGGGTTATTATGATTTTTAGTCAACAAAATGTCTAATTTAGGAGCTACCATTATTCACTGGATAATTTCCACTGAATTGAATCAAATTCTTGAGGATGATCAAGAAGTAAAAGACTTGTAAGTTTATGAAGCCCTCCAATACTCTCATTGTAAATGATGTTTTGAGGAGCAGAGTTTACTGTTTGTCTAGAACAACACTGAACATTTCTGCAGCATTTCAGTTATCTCCTTTGCATTTGCGAACATCACTCAAGAACAGCTCTTAATCCTCTATCAGCAACACCTGCGTGTGTACTAATAGGAGATAAAATAGAGTACCAACTGGATCATTTTCTTGTTGTAACATAAGAATTAAATTAGGACAGGGCATGCCTTTGTGTTTAGAATACCATAGAGTAGAAGAAGGAGAATGTTGAGAAAAAATCTAAGTTTAGGATTAAATTTGCATTTTAATAATGAATTTACTTAGTGTGGGCAGCCATAGCTTTCTGGATATGTCTGAATGGTTAGGAACCACTACCATAAACCCATCTGTTCACTTCTGTTCACCACTGTCTGTCATTCATAACCTAGGAACAGCTGCTGTCAAGACCTAGTCCATTTTAGTCATAATGATCTTGATTATTTTAAACGGCTTTAAAAATTAAAATTTGCTGATGTGACTAAGTTTAACTGAAACTGATTACAGAATAGTCACAGTAGCTGTTCTACAGGCATATAGAGATATAGAGAGAAGGGATGACCTTCAGTAGATGGGAAATTGCTGTCAACCAAACATAGGTCATTGTTCTTGGCCTTGTTTGCAAGGTTCATATATGCCTGTAGTTGTATTACTTTGCCAATGTCTATAGATTCTGAAACGCATTAGTAGTTGCTAAGAAGGCACAACTCAGTTGATGGATATTTCTGCTTGCTTCTTTTAAGTACTTTCTTGTTATTGTTCCCCTTCTGTCCTACTTATCTCCCCCAGTCTCCTTAGGAATGCAGAAGAAAACCCAATAAGTTTTTAGGCTTCTGCATGCAGTTGGTTTTTAAATAGCATTTCCATACGTTCTGACAAAGTGCAAAATAAAAATGTTTTTAAAGCCTTCAAAGCATTAAAATGTTTATCCAAATCTCTGCTTAAATTAAAAAAAAAATGTAGTGAGTGTTAGTTCTTTATGTTTAATATGTTTTTAATTCTTTCAAGCAATCATGTTTACTGTATCATTTAGTAAAACAGAGATTTATGCTTACTTTCATCACCACAGAAAAGAGAGATCAATAAAAATAATAAATCTTTAAGAGCTTCTTAACCTTACATAGTTTTTATAGGTTGAAAGATAATCAATAATCATGACAGAAAAACTGCATATGATTCATCTTTCAAATTGACTTGCTTTTTTATGACACAATGCCAATAGATGAGAATGTAAATTCCATGATGAATTTTCTTTATAAAAATACCTAGACTTGAAAGGCTATTCATAAGGATTGCTTTCCTACACACAATTAACACTAGATGGATCTTCCATGTTCACAACACTTAACATGCTGCCAGGTTGCACTATCCAATTACACAGTCCTTGCTGTATAGTGCAAAGTACTTTTGATGGCAAATTTAGCTGCAGTTATACCTTTATTCTGACTGTGTTCTTTACTTCCAATACACTAATGTGTGTAAGTTCTAGTGAGGGTTTCTCTTACTCAATGTAATCAATTATTGTTGAATAATTCAATAGGCTGAATTTTATTTTAAATAAGCAGTTTTTAGTTTCTGGTATTACAATGTCCTAAAGTGTCAAACTGTTCTTGCCGAATCAGTGCTTGAGCTCAGACAGCCTCTGAGAGGAAAGGTGTTTATTACTGTGGTGACATCCTTTGCAGTATCACTTCAGGAAATACAAAGAGTCAAGTAGTCTGAAATTTAAATTTATCCTTATGAGTATAATTTCAGACAGGACTCTCTGAACTAGGATATTTATTTTCATCACTTACTTTCCTACCCTGTAAATACGAATAAAATGTAATGGAAAAATTAGTGACAAATATTTCTACTTTTTTTTTTTTTTTAATTACTCAGAACTGTTATTGACAATCCTACATGAAAAATCACTATGTGGGTCTCACTTGAGAATTTACTATCACTACTTAAAACTCCCATTGCCTGAAGGTATCGAAGGTATTGCAGTTTTAGCCTGATACTGCAACTCCATCTAATGTAAAAATTCTGCATCCATGATTAGTGAGATACTGAACAGCTAAATTGTTATTTAATTTAACAGTCAATCCCATTGGATGTAGAAACACTAAGTAATTATGCTTGAACTACTGAAAAGGAAAACTAACAGAAATTTGATTTGTAAAATCCAAATTTGGATCAGAGTGAACCCATGTCAGGTGAAGATTACAGAATAATTATGTTCTCAATATCATATCCTATACTGAACCATTTTAAATGCATAACGATTACTTTTTATTTTATTTTATTTTATTTTATTTTATTTTATTTTATTTTACTTTATTTTATTTTTAGCTTTGTTTTGTTTAATAGAGTGCATAAGAAGACAATCAGTTTGTCATTAGAAGTTTTGAAGCAAATAGCGTTAAACTGCTTAGGAATGTTTCATTAAATTAAAATACCGATTAGCTTCATGTCCAATGAAATATATATTTAATACATTTCCTGTGTTTCTCCTATCTCACTCTAGAATTCATATAGTATGTACAATAAATTACAGAGAGAGTGAAATATAGCAAAACATAACTTTATCAGATGCAGCTAATTCCAGATATTAATTTAATATATATTTGTTCAGTGTTTAATAATTTATATTATGTACTTCACAGACCGGATTGGTGCATGTAAATAGACATTTTCATGGGATTATATATTCTGGCATACATTGTTTTATTATTAATTTATTATAGATTATTAGTGCATTTAGGGAAGGAGAAAAGAAATGAAATTGAAGTAGTGAAAAAAAAAGGAAAATATTTTGATGAATAGAAGTTTATCTGAGATTATGTTCAAATACCAATATTTGTATTAGCTGATCTCAAGTTCAACAATCATCAATGTATTTTAGACTACGTGGCAGTAATAAAAAAAATAATTCTACCATGGATGCTGTATTGAGGGTTTCTGAAACTTTAAGATTTTCATTGTTTGAGATATATTTAGCACTCATATTCCATCCAAGAAAACTTAGGACTGTTCAGAAACTCAAACTCTTTGGCCAACTTGATAATACTGCAGAGGAGGTGTGTAAGAGTGAATAGGAGGAGCGAGAAACACCTTTTACAGACTGAACAACCTGCCTATAAGTCTTTGAAAGATGAGGGGGTTTGAAACAAGTTCCTGTCTTTAATTGAGGTGGGGAGTTTGCACCCAGGAATAAAAATCTATGTGCATTTTTGTAAGCAAACTGATTTTTTTAAATGATGCTTGATCAGTACGAACTGTTCTTCCTGACATTCACAGAAATATCCCATCTTTGGTTTACCTCTCATGTAAAAAGGAGAAAATTAGTGTTTTCTTGGAGGTTGGCTTTTTTGCAGGCTGCAACCTATGTTGGTTCTGTATGGTATATGTTGGTACATATCTATGGCCATATCACCCTGGCAACTCCTGATCTTGTCTGATTTTGGAAGCTAAGCAGGATCAGGCCTGGATAATACTTGGATGGAGAGACATCCAGGGAATACTAGTTGCTGTAGGCACAGCATAAGAAGGATGTTGGTCCATTAGAACAGGTCCAGAGGAGGGCTACAATGCTGATCAGAGGGCTGGAGCACCTCTCCTATGAAGAAAGGCTGAGAGAGATGGGGATGTTCAGCCTAAAGAAGAGAAGGCTCTGGGGGTGAGCTTATTGCAGCGTTTCAGTACTTAAAGAGGGCTTATAAAAGAGATGGAATGAAACTTTTTGCTAGGGCAGATAATGACATGACAAGGGGGAATGGTTTTAAACTAAAAGAGGGGAGATTTAGATTAGATATTGGGAGCAAATTCTTCACTCAGAGGGTGGTGAAGTACTGGAGCAGGTTTCTCAGAGAGGTTGTGGGTGCCCCATACCTGCAGGTGCTCAAGACCAGGTTGGACAAGGCCGTGGGCAACCTAATCTAGTGGGTGGCTTCCCTGTTCATGGCAGGGGTGTTGGAATGATTTTTAAGGTCCCTTCCAACCCAGGCTGTTCTGTGATTCCATGATATTGTACTTCTCAGAGGCTTCCTTCCAGTTAGCCAAACCAATACTTGTTCAAAACCTATGACAGCAGCTCCAAGCTATTCCCTTGGAGCAAAGGAATGGGTGCTGATGGGGAAGGAGAGGAATAGGGCTGGTCCACATTTGGGTCTTGTCGTAGTATGGGGTTGATTCATCTCAGGTTTAACACGTACCCAGAAGAGGTACTCTGTGTGAAGTAGCATAAATAGAACCATATTTTGGTGGATTTCCACCTTTGTTGGAGTTCAGCAGATCTGAACATTAAGCTTTTTAGGGTCCTTAAAAATTGCAGTGCAAGTACTGCTACTGCTCAGCTAGAACTAATGAAACAATTATTTTAAAAAGGGAGTTCTAGATTTCCTTATGAATTGCAAATTTTCGTTTACGTGCTATGATCTGGACTAGCACGGCACACAAATTTTCACCTAACCCTTTCACCAGGCCTGGGAAACATTTTTTTAAAATCCTTTTATTTTCAGAAACACCGTCACTCTTCAGTTGCAGCTGTGAAGCAGGATAAAGAAAGATTTGCCAAAGAACATCGGAGTATTTTACAAGCATTAAGCAAACCTCAAAGTAACCTAGAGAAGTACACAGTAAATATTAATGTTCTTGTTTGCAAATAAAGAGAAGTGCAAAGTTTTCACGTTAGTCCCATCGTAACAGTGAGAGAACTAGAAGTAGTTTCTGGACTCTCTGCTCTAAAGCAGAAAAGTCTCAATGTCTCACTTCTGCAACTTTATCAAGTATGTCTTATTTCTTGGGGAGGTGAGGGTGGGAGGTAGGGGAAGAGAAATGTGGAATGGGGAGTCAGTTACTTAGCAGTTCTTCATACATTGACTATTTCTCTCCATCTGTAAAAATATCAGCTTATCCTTCAGTGATATTTCAGTCCTGTGTACACAGCTATCAAACAAGAAAACTGATATATATATAATTTTTCCCTCTGAGGTCGCAATCAATTTAAATATTCCATATGATCTATGGTAGACTGTTCCTCATTTTAATTATTTTTATTTTCTTGGCAGTCATGACAACTTTGGCAGGTTAGAAGTAGTCAAAAGCACAAATTCAAGATAAAAAAAAGCAAAGATACTTTGCAGGTATTGTTCAGTGTAAAATAAATAAATAAATAAATAAATAAATAATCTATATTTTGAATTTGCCTCAATATTTTGCCAACAAAGGAGTATTGTGTGAAAGAGGAACCTGAAAGAGATTGAAAACAAATAAGGATGAAAATAATTGATAGATATTACATGAATCAACTGTTATGAAATTCAATGAATATTTTATAGTTGACAAAATTTCTAAATGAGATTAATTATTTCATTCATGGGCACTTTTTAACAGACAACGTTTGTTTTGATCAATGTTGTGAACTATTCTAAAATACTATTGAAGAATTGCAATCTCCAAATATTTTTGATAATACTTGTAACATATCTTGTTTCTGAACAGTATTGAGTGTTTTCAATGTAGGATAGATACCACTTACTTAATTTGGAAAAAAGCTGATAAAAATGAGTTAAGAAGGAAGTGAAATCAAACATTTATTCAGAGAGAAAATATTCTGATTAACTGGGCTTTTGCTTTGGTTGCATAAGTAGCAGTAGATTAATAAGAGTACTGATAGCTTTTAGGACTTTTTCATTTTATATTGCATACTGTGGTACAGCCAATGTAGTGTACTACATCTTAAAATAATCTGGTCCATTTAAGCATTAAAGAACAAAACTGCAACATGAGTATATTTTTGAGTTATGTAAATCATCTATGACACTGTACTGAATCAGTGATGAACATAGTGTTTTCTGGAAATTAGTCTTCCTATTAACTGTGGTTGAGATAATTACATTCATTTTAGGTCATCTGAGGTCATCCAAGTCCTCTTCAATGGTGGATAATTTCTAACTTTATTTTAGAAATTCATAATGTGGAATTAAAACATGTCCTTGCTCAGCAATCTTAAGGGGTTATATCAGTAGGGAAAACTTGTAACAAACTTATTAATATATCAATAAATATATATTAAGTATTTGACTCTGAAAGACTTTTTAATTACATAAAATTTGTTTCCCTCTCTGCAGTGTAGAATGTATTGCCCATCTTGTGATGCAAAATTGGACTACACAGTAGTTCAAGGTAGCTGGTAAATCGGTATATTCACAGTATACCAGGAATTTTGATTGCCAAAATGAATAGTCAAATTGAGAAAAAAAATCTTAACCCTGTATAATATATCATATATATAACAATATATTATTTAGTGACCTGATTCATGGCATTTCACTACATAAAATATGCCATAGTGTGAAATTGGATGCACACTCATGGAACACTTACTGTCATGCTTAACTCTGTGCAGATGTGCAGTCCCAAATATCTGAGAACAGAAAGATACTGGTTTTAAAATGTTCCGTCTAAGCAGATAAATATACTATCCAAAGACCTTGAAAATCTCTACATTGTCTGTGCCATTATGAGCTTAGAATAATAAAGAATATTAATCACCATATTAATATTAATTAGTCACTACAATGAAATCAAAACAAATTAGATGAAAACAGTATCTTCTTCCCTAGGTGTCTGTTTTAAGTTGTTTTGAAATATTTTGAATTTAATGGAACGATTGACAAGCAAACTGAATGATTCACTTATACATGAAAGCCCTTAAAAAACTGTATTATGAGTTAGAATAGCAGTATCTGCTGAAGTACTTATTCAGGTTTTGGGAGTCACTACTCATTCAAACAGTGATCAGTCACTTCCTGATTTATCATCTGAATTTGAATTGTATTATAGATTGTAATGGGGTGAGAGCTGGTTCCTTAAACAGCTTTTTACATTGAAGTAGTTCAAAATCATTATGTATTTTAAATCTTAATTTTTCAAGTTAAAACTAGGAACTACTGATACAAATCAACAGGAAAAAATTCCCAACAGTGGTGAACTAGCTAAGTATTCTCTGACCATACTGAATAAAATATGAGGTAGTGGTGTAAAGTTTAATTGTCCATTTTCCTCAATTTCCTTCTTCCCTTTCAGCAGCAGACACTGGAAGAACAATTCACTTTTCTGCTTTGCGGAAAGCTCAGGCTAAGGATTTTCTGAGCTCTTTTAATTACTGAGTTTAACCTATAGATACCAAAGGACCCACTGGGCAACAATAAGTGATGATGACTTATTCATGGAATATTGAAAAGTGTTCACCTTGGAAGAACAAAGTAGAATAAAACAGAACAAATGGCAAGTAAAACTGAAAACAGGAGGGAAAAAAAAAAGGAAAAAAAGTGAGATGTATAGATGTAAAAAAAACAATCCATAACTGCAGCTAAGAAGCTATGCACAAAACCTGTTTTTAGCTCTTTAGAGGAATCTGAAGTCACAAGAGTATTTCAGAGTATGGCACATACTTAATAGATTATTGATTTTCATAGAAAAGTTGGGAAGACATCTTTCATGTACACTTGAGGTATCAAAGTGACATATCTGGTGCTTTTTTTTTTTTTTTTTTGTCACCCACTCACCTCTCTTTGGCATCTCCTGGCTTTTCTCCATATGCAAAGTCCTGCAAGGAAAACCCCGCTGAGCAGGCACAGGGCTGGGCTGCTTCTGTATAGCACTTCAATGGACCCAAAAGTTGCATCCAGCAGGGCCAGGGAGGACCAAAGCTTGTCCAGCAGGCAGGGCAGGTAGGAGCACTGGCTCCCTGTGCCAATGCCCTGGTGCTCCATGTCCTCAGGAGCCACATCCCATATGACCGTGGAGCAGGAGGGCCGTCTGGAACAGCCAAGGCTGCTGGGGAGCAGAGAAGCCATGCAGAGCACAAAGAGCCCCAGGCTGAGCATCCCCAGCTCCGATCTCAAGGAAGGCAAATCTCTGGCCGTCACCCTGGCCTGAGCTCAGCCTGTCACCAGCAGCACCGCTGTGTGCGTGCTGAGTGGGTGATGGTGTCAGCAGCCCCACAATGCTGTCACTGATGGCCCTGCAATGTCACAAGGCCTTTGTGGGGCACCCAGAAAGAGGGCAGGGTCTTGGCAGGGAGGCAGGGCCTGGGTAGCTGAATTTCTCAGCTGGCTGCTCCCACGACCATCGCCCCGCTGCGGGTCTGTCTCACCACTGGGGCCTGAGCCAGAGCCCTTGGGGCAGGGGGCTGTGCTGCAAAATGCTCAGTGAGGAGGAGTTGTGCCAGTGCAGGGTTATTGCCCAGGTACCCTGGACCCATGCTCGCACTTCCGTGCTGTTCCCACAGGCTGTGGGGCAGCTGTGGCATTGCCCGCAGCACTGGTGGGGTGCTCAGGGGCTTTGGTGGCGCAGGCAGGAGCAGATTCTGGGCCCAGATGGGGTCCTCCAGGGTTGGATTGGCTGCAGGGTCTGTTGTGGGAGTTGGATCAGTGTTGAGTGTGAGAAAAATCTCAATAATTTTCTCCAGATGGGATCTTCTGTGAAGCTATTTTATTTGAGATTGCAATGGCAGGCATCCTGCCAATTAGGAGCACATTATAGTAAACAAATCATAACCTTTTATTCCCTATTACCCGACACCTGATCACCTCCCCTGTTTCCTCATTGGCTGAGTACTACAGGTTCACAAGCTACTTGACGCTCCTCTATACCACATATGTACTTTTTTTCTCAACCCTTTAATTTATCCTTTTCCCCCCTTTTTTTTTCCCTCTCCTTTCTTATGTTTTGAGAACTTGCAACCTTTGTTTTACTGTTCTTACACTGCTCATCCTGTTTTTCTCAATCATCTACCCTATTTTGGCACAGTGAGGCCTTCTACTGTTCGCTTATCTACTTAGCATTTCTTCTCGTTATGACTACACAACTACCTTTGAATACAGAAAACTGGTTCTCTACTGCAAAAACACAACTTAGTTTCTCACAAGTGCATCTCAGTAGGCATAGGCCAAACTTCAGCACCTTGCAGTGCTTTGTGTCTCTTGGGAATTGCCAGTGTGCTGGCTAGTATGGGCAGATGGCCAAGAGGACAACAGCTTCTTGGCTTGTATCAGAAATAGTGGGGCCAGCAGGAACAGGGAAGTGATTGTCCCCCTGTACTTGGCTCTGGCTTTTGGTTGCACACCAACCTGTGTTCAGTTTTGAGGCCCTCGTTACAAGAAAGACATTGTAATGATGGAGCATGTCCAAAGAAGGACTATGAAGCTGGTGAAGGGTCTAGAGAGCAAGTCCTGTGAGGAGAGGCTGAGGGAACTGGGCTTTTTTAGCCAAGAGAAAAAGAGGCTTGGGGAGACGTTATTGCTCTCTACAGCTGCCTCAAAGGTGGTTGTAGCAAGGTGGGGGGGTCAGTCTCTTCTCCCAGGCACCAAGTGACAGGACAAGAAGAAATGGCCTCAAGTGGCACCAGGGTTGAGGTGGGATATTAGGAAGCACTTTTTCACTGAAAGGGTTGTGTGGCATTAGAACAGGCTGACCAGGGAAGTTGTTGCGGCATCATCCCAGAGGTTGCATCCAGCTGGGCAAGGGAGGCTGACGAGGCCTGGGTGGAGCCAACAGTGGCAGTGGCAGGCTGTTTAAATTGGGCATCACCGCCATTTAGCAGCCACTCGCCTCTGAGTGGCTCCGAGACAATCGGCTCCGGGGCAGGCATGTTCTGCAGTGGAGTGGGGGATCAAGGCAGGCAGGGCTTTTTTCTTCAGGTACTGAGAAAACGGTGGAGGAGCTGACCAAGCTGTTTTCCATCATTTATCAGCAGTCCTGTCTATAAGTGGAGGTCCCAGTCGACTGGCAGCTAGCAAATGTGACGCCTGTCTACAAGAAGGGCCGGAGGGTGGACCCAGGAAACTATAGGCCTGTCAATCTGACTTCGGTGCTGGGGAAGCTCATGGAGCAGATTATCTTGAGTGTCATCACACGGCACTTGCAGGGCAACCAGGCGATCAGGCCCAGTCAGCATGGGTTTATGAAACGCAGGTACTGCTTGACGAACCTGATCTCCTTCTATGAAAGAGTGATGCGCTTAGTGGATGAAGGAAAGGCTGTGGATGTGGTCTACCTTGACTTCAGTAAGGCTTTTGACACCGTTTCCCACAGCATTCTCCTCAAAAACTGGCTGCTCATGGCTTGGACTGGCATATGCTTTGTTGGGTTAAAAACTGGCTGGGTAGCCAGGCCCAAAGAGTCGTGGTGAAAGGTGTTAAATCCAGTTGGAGGCCGGTCACTAGTGGAGTCCCCCAGGGCTCAGTATTGGAGACAGTTCTCTTTCTTGGAGACAAGAACTTGGAGACAGTTCTTCTTTCTCTCTCAGGGGATCAAGTGCACCCTCAGTAAGTTTGCAGATGACACCAAGTTAAGTGCATGTGTCGATCTGCTCGAGGGTAGGAAGGCTCTGCAGGAGGATCTGGATAGGCTGGGCCGATGGGCTGAGGCCAACTGTATGAAGTTCAACAAGGCCAAGTGCCGGGTCCTGCACCTGGGGCACAACAACCCCAAGCAGAGCTACAGGCTGGGAGAGGAGTGGTTGGAAAGCTGCCTGGCAGAGAAGGACCTGGGAGTATTGGTTGATAGTCAGCTGAATATGAGCCAGCAGTGTGCTCAGGTGCCCAAGAAGGCCAACAGCATCCTGGCTTGTATAAGAAGCAGTGTGGCCAGCAGGGCTAGGGAAGTGATTGTCCCCCTTTACTCGGCTCTGAAGAGGCCGCACCTCGAGTACTGGGTTCAGTTTTGGGCCCCTCGCTGCAAGAAGGACATCGAGGTGCTTGAGCGAGTCCAGAGAAGAGCAACAAAGCTGGTGAGGGTTCTGGAGAACAAGTCTTATGAGGAGCAGCTGAGGGAGCTGGGGTTGTTCAGTCTGGAGAAGAGGAGGCTTAGCGGTGACCTTATCGCTCTCTATAGGTACCTTAAAGGAGGCTGTAGCGAGGTGGGTATTGGTCTATTCTCCCATGTGCCTGGTGACAGGACGAGGGGGAATGGGCTAAAGTTGTGCCAGGAGAGGTTTAGGTTGGATATTAGGAAGAACTTCTTTATGGAAAAGGTGGTTAGGCATTGGAATGGACTGCCCAGTGAAGTGGTTGAGTCACCAACCCTTGAGGCATTTACAAGACATTTAGATGTAGAGCTTAGTGATATGGTTTAGTGGAAGACTTGTTAGTGTTAGGTCAGAGGTTGGATTAGGTGAACTTGGAGGTCTCTTACAACCTAAATGATTCTGTGATTCTGTGATTCTCCATCCTTTTTTTTATAAAAAGGACCCCTTTAAGTACTGAAAGGCTGTGATGAGGTCACCCCAGGACCTTCTCTTCTGTAGGCTGAACAACCCCAGCTCTCTCAGCCTATCTTCATAGTAGAGGTGTTCCAGCCCCTTTATGATCTTTGTAGCTCTCCTCTGGACTTGCTCGAACAGCTCCACATCCTTCTTGTGCTGGGGGTCCCAGACCTGGATGCAGTACTCCAAGTGGGGCCTCCCCAGGGCTGAGTAGAGGGGGACAATCACCTCCCCCGACCTGCTAGCCAGTCCTCTTTTAATGCAGCCCAGGACGCAGTTGGCCTTTGGGGCTGCAAGCATGCACTGCCAACTTATGTCGAGCTTTTCATCCACCAGAATCCCCAAGTCCTTCTCTAAAGAGCTGGTCTCAATTATTTCTTCTCCCAGTCTGTACTCAAGTCTGGGGTTTCTCTGGCCCATGTGCAGCACCATGCATTTAGACTTGTTGAACCTCATTAGGTTCACGTGGGCCCAATTCTCAAGCCTGTCCTGGTCCCTTTCGATGGCATCACTTCCTTCTATCGTATCAACTGCATCATGCAGGTTGGTGTCATCTGCAAACTTTCTGAAGGTGCACTCAATCCCACTGTCTATGTCTTTGATAAAGATATTAAACAGAACTGGTCCCAAGATGGACCCCTGAGGGACACCACTTGTCACTGGCCTCCACCTGGACATAGAGCCATTGACCACCACTCTCTGGGTGCGACCTTCAAGCCAATTCTTTATCCACTAAATAGTCCACCCATCAGAACCATATCCTTCCAATTTGGAGACCAGGATGTCATGTGGGACTGTATCAAAGGCCTTGCAGAAGTCCAGGTAGATGACACTGGTCGGTCTTCCCTTGTCAACTGATGCAGTCACTCCATCATAGAAGGCTAGAAGGATCAGTCAGGCATGATTTACCCTTGGTGATGCCATGCTGGATGTCTTGAATCACCTCTTTGTCTTGCATGTGCTTCGACACTGCTTTCGGGAGGATCTTCTCCATAATCTTGCCAGGCACAGAGGTGAGGCTCACTGGTCTGTAGATCCCCAGGTCCTCCTTTCTACGCTTTTTAAAAATTAGATTGATGTTTCCCTTTTCCCAGTCACAAGGGACTTCACCTGACTGCCAGAACTTTTCAGATATGATGGAGTGAGGTTTGACAACTACATCAGCCAATTCCTTCAGGACCCTGGCATGAATGTTATCAGGTCACATAGACTTGTACCTGTTTAGTTTCATCAGGTGGTCTCGAACCTGCTCTTCACTTATAGTGGATGGGAGTTTGCTCTCCCAGCCTCCATCTACGGGTTCAGGAAAATGAAAGACTTGGGAAGCTGGACTGGCAGTGAAGGCTGAGGCAAAGAAATTGTTGAGTACCTCAGCCTTCTCCATTTCTGTCATTACCATTTCACCCTTCTCATCCATCAGAGAGGGTACACTCTCCTTGGTCTTTCTTTTCTGGCCAATGTACCTATAGAATCCCTTCCTGTTATTCTTTGCATCCCTTGCCAAGCTCAGTCCCATCTGTGCCTTGGCTTTCCTTATCCCATCCCTGCACATCTGGACTGCATCAGTATACTCATTCCAGGCCATGTGTCCCGGTTTCCACTGACTGTGCACTTCTTTCTTGCACCTCAGTTTGACCAGCAGGTCCTTGCTCAGCGATCCCAGTTGTTTGCCCTCCTTGCCTGCTTTTTTTGCGCAGGGGGATGGAGAGTTCTTGCACTCTAAGGAAAACATCCTTAAAGAGTTGTCAGCTCTGCTCAGCTCCTTTGTCCCTAAGGCCAGTGTTCCAGGGGATCTCAGCTACTAGGTCTTTAAATAGCTTGAAGCTTGCTCTTCAGAAGTTTAGGGTCCTGACTTGGCTCTTTGCCAGGCCCGTATTCCTTGAGATCACAAACTCAACCAGGGCATGGTCACTGCAACCCAGAATGCCTCCAATCTTGACCTTTTTAATGAACTCTTCCATGTTGCTGAGCACGAGGTCAAGTAACACTTCACCTCTGGTTGGTTTGTCTAGTACCTGGACCAGGATGTTATCCTCAACGCATTCTAGGAATCTTCTGGATTGCTTACAGCTTGCTGTGTATTTTTCCCAGCAGACATCCAGGTGGTTGAAGTCCCCCATCAGGATGAGAGCATGCAAGTGTGATGATTCTTGTAGTTGAAGCAAGAATGCCTCATCCACAGGCTCCCCTTGATCAGGTGGCCTGTAGCAGACACCAACCACAAGCTGTCATTTATTGATGCAGTCTTTAACTCTCAGCCATAAGCTCTCAGCTTGTCCATGGCTGTTTCTCAAAGGCAACTCTTCATAATCAATTCCTTCCCTAATGTAGAGGGCAACACCCCCTCCCTTCCTTCCCTGTCTATCTCTTCTGAAGAGTTTGTAGCCCTCTATTCCAATATTCCAGTTATGTGTCCATCCCACCACATTTCTGTGATAGCCATCAGGTCATATTTGTCTAATTGCTCCATAGTTTCACAGAATCACACAGAATTGTAGGGGTTGGAAGGAACCTCCAGAGATCATCGGGTCCAACCCCCCTGCCAAAGCAGGTTCCCTAGAGCAGATAAATTTCCAATTACAGCAGGTAAGTTTCCAATTCCTCTTGCTTGTTTCCCATGCTGTGTGTTGGTGGAGGCATTTCAGCTGGGCAATTGGTCGTATCATGTTTCTAGAGCCTTTCTTGATTGCATTGGGACAGTTTGCAAATATTTCCCTGCTCTTGCTTAGAGTGATAGTGTTTTCATGTTTACATTTTATTCGCTCAGAAGTGCTTCCCCTTCCCCAACAATATCTAGTTTAAAGCCCTGCTGATAAACCCAGACAGCTTACTGCCCAGAACACTCTTGCCTCACCTGGACAGCTGTGCCCCATCCGAAGTCAGCATGTCTGGTCCCTCAAAAGCGCATCCAAGGTCATAGAACCCAAAACATTGGGCATGGCACCATCCTCTCACCCGGTCATTCACTAGTCCCATTTGTCTCCTTCCTGGGTCCCAGTCACCAACTGAGAGGATTGAAGAGAACTCTACTTGCACTTCTGATCCCTTCAACATCTTTCCAAGGGACATAAAATCCTTTTTGATATTTTGGAGTTTCCTTGTTACACCTTCATTTGATCCTACTTGAAAAAGTAGGAAGGGGTGGTAGTCTTTGGGACCCACCATACTCGGTAGCCTCTTCATAATATCACAAACATGGGCCCCAGACAGGCAGCAAACCTCTCTGGAGAGATTGTCTGGATGGCAAATGGGAGCCTCGGTGCCTCTCAGAGAGGAGTCTCCAATGACTAACACCCTTGATGCCTTCTTTGTGGCACTGGTTTTGATGCAGTTGGGAGATTGAGCCAACTTTGTGTGGTCGGTCTTTCTGAGTTCCCTGTGGTTGATCTTTCTGAGGTCTTTACTAGTTTCCCCGGAGTCACTTCTCTCCTGCCTTAGAACCCCATATCTATTGTGCAGGGGCACTTCAGGGTCGGGGGGAGACTCCTCCTCCATCGCAGATCAGAGACAAGGGTCCGCTCTCCCTCGTCATGTGAGTCTTTCAAATGTGCTTGTTTTGGGCTGCACGCTTGTTTCCCTACTCCTTGCCTGGATTTCAGGCACGGCTGCTGCTCTGCCTGTGTCAGCGTATGATACCATTTGTCAATCTCCTGCTCAGATTCCCAATGCTATGCTGCCTGGTGAGCTACTCTTTTCAACTTCTGTTTGAAGAGCTCATCAAGCTGGGCACACTTGCACCCATGACACCCTCCTCTGCCTTCACACCCTAGGGGACCTCCAGAGACCGGAGCTCCCTGGAATTGTGGGTCTGGGCTGTTCATACACAGATATGACTGATCCTGCTCAACCTCCCGGCTCTCCCTGCCTGTGTGCACACTCATGCAAACTGACATACCAACTGTAGCGCCAGGCCCTGACTGACGCACCACGCCCTGTTCACCGTGCTCCTGGTTGCTCGATGTCCCCAGGGGCTGCCATAGTGGGAGGGGCTGTTGGCTCTGCCAGTGCCTCATCATCCACCCTTGTGAGGGCTGCCAGGTCAGCGGCTCCCTCTGCTGCCTCGAGTGGCCTCGATGCAGGAAAAAACCCTGCCTGCCTCAATCCCCCAATCTGCTGAAGAATGCATCTGCTCCAGAGCCGTTTTTCCTATTGCTGGAACATTTTCTATGGATGTGGGTTATTAGTCAGTGTTGTTTTTTTTTTTTTTTGTAACTTCTTTTACCCTCCCCTCCCCTCCGTTCCCCTCCCCTCCCCTTTCCCCTCCCCTCCCCTCCCCTCCCCTCCCCTTTCCCCTCCCCTTTCCCCTCCCTCCCCTTTCCCCTCCCCTTTCCCCTCCCTCCCCTTTCCCCTCCCCTTTCCCCTCCCTCCCCTTTCCCCTTCCCTTTCCCTTCCCTCCCCTTCTTCCCTTCCCTTCCCTTCCCTTCCCTTCCTTCCCTTCCCTTCCCTTCCCTTCCCTTCCCTTCCCTTCCCTTCCCTTCCCTTCCCTTCCCTTCCCTTCCCTTCCCTTCCCTTCCCTTCCCTTCCCTTCCCTTCCCTTCCCTTCCCTTCCCTTCCCTTCCCTTCCCTTCCTTCCCTTCCCTTCCCTTCCCTTCCCTTCCCTTCCCTTCCCTTCCCTTCCCTTCCCTTCCTTCCCTTCCCTTCCCTTCCCTTCCCTTCCCTTCCCTTCCCTTCCCTTCCCTTCCCTTCCCTTCCCTTCCCTTCCCTTCCCTTCCCTTCCCTTCCCTTCCCTTCCCTTCCCTTCCCTTCCCTTCCCTTCCCTTCCCTTCCCTTCCCTTCCCTTCCCTTCCCTTCCCTTCCCTTCCCTTCCCTTCCCTTCCCTTCCCTTCCCTTCCCTTCCCTTCCCTTCCTTCCCTTCCCTTCCCTTCCCTTCCCTTCCCTTCCCTTCCCTTCCCTTCCTTCCCTTCCCTTCCCTTCCCTTCCCTTCCCTTCCCTTCCCTTCCCTTCCCTTCCCTTCCCTTCCCTTCCCTTCCCTTCCCTTCCCTTCCCTTCCCTTCCCTTCCCTTCCCTTCCCTTCCCTTCCCTTCCCTTCCCTTCCCTTCCCTTCCCTTCCCTTCCCTTCCCTTCCCTTCCCTTCCCTTCCCTTCCCTTCCCTTCCCTTCCCTTCCCTTCCCTTCCCTTCCCTTCCCTTCCCTTCCCTTCCCTTCCCTTCCCTTTAGTATTCGTATAAAAGTACTGTTCTCATAGGCAAAAGTGGTTTATGTTTCTAATATGACACCCCAGAACAAAAAAGTCTGTATCTCTCTCTAATCTTTTATTGTTACTCTTTGACTGTGAAAGAAATCAAGAAGCATTAAGGGTATCATCATATTTTAATGAAAACCAAAACATCTTTTCCTGAATTTGACTCTTTGTTCTTTAGATCTTTCAGATCTCAAGGGGATACAAGCTAATTAAAATTGCAGACGGTTTTCATAAAAATATATTACATATAATAATGTTCCAACAGAACATTTAATTTTCTTTATACATGTATAAAACATAATATAGATGTAGTTCTCTTTCTCACTGTTAAAATTTAACAGTGCAGATCAGCTCATGGAGAAGACTACAGCCTTTGTAGTGTTCTTGATAAGTTGTTCCATTAGATTCTCTAAAGTGCAAGAGTGTGAAATTAAATCATTTTACAATAAATATACTTCAAAAGACTCATTAAGGACTAGACCATAAACCTTTCACTCCCTTTGATATAAAGGTACTTAAGTTCTGTCCCATTAAATCAAAATATTATTTTAGTAACACTGGATAATTATTACTATTTACAATACTTGTTTTGAATAACCACAATAATATTAAAAATATCTTTTTCTAAATAAAAAAATAAAGAAAAATATTAGAATTATCAAAATATATTTTGTGACTTAAAGGAATTGAGAAAAATGAATTACAGAATGTTTCACATTAGCTCTCCCATGAGAAAGGAAATATATCCATGGGGTTATTGAATCTGGAATGGCAGCAAGACTCCTAACTCTGTTTTCTGACAAATAAGCACAACTTTTTAAAATAAAATGAAGGATAAGAAAGATAAATCTATAAGCACTAGATTATGGAGACATTTTTATTTTGTCACCTTGAATTAATTAAAATGTAAGTAATCTTCCATTTAAATGTAGAATGGCTCCAATGGAAAAGAGAATCATCACAGAATCACAGAATCATAGGATATTGTTGTGGTTTAACTTGGCCGGCAGCTAAGCACCACACAGCCGTTCGCTCACCCTCCCCCCTCCCTCGCTGGGATGGGGGAGAGAATCAGGAAAAATGAAGCCTGTGGGTTGAGATAGAGATAGTTTATTAGGACAGAAAAAATAATAATAATAATGATGATGATAGTACTACTACTACTAATGTGTACAAAACAAGTGAGGCACAATGCAATTGCTCACCACCTGCTGACCGATGCCTAGCCTATCCCCAAGCAGTTGGCCCCCCCATCCTGGCTAGCCACCCCTATATATTGTTTACCATGACGCCAGATGGTATGGAATACCCCTTTGGCCAGTTTGGATTAGCTGTCCTGGGTCTGTCTCCTCCCAGCTCCTGCTGCACCCCTAGCCTGCCCGCTGGCAGGACAGACCGAGAAGCTGAAAATTCCTTGGCTAAGTGTAAGCACTGCTCTGAAACAATTAAAACATCAGTGTGTTATCAACATTCTTCTCATCCTAAATCCAAAACATAGCACCCTACCAGCTACTAGGAGGAAAATTGACTCTATCCTAGCTGAAACCAGGACAGACATCCAAGTTGGAAGGGACTCACAAGGATCATCATGTTCAACTCCTGGGTCGCCAAAGGACCACCCAAATGATAAATAAATAAATCTTATGTGTTTGAGAGCATGCTTCTTGAATTCCATCAGGCTCGGTGCCGTGACCACTTTGCTTGGGAGCCTGTTCCACCTGACCACCCTCTCGGTGAAAAACCTTTTCCTAATATCCAACCTGAACATCCTGTCACAGCTCCATGCCATTCCCTTGGATGCTATCACTGGTCACCAGAGAGAAGAGATCAGTGCCTGTCTCTCTGTTGCCCCTCATGAGGAAGTTGTAGACCATAATGAGGTCTTCCCTCAGTCTCCTCTTGTCCAGGCTGAACAATCCAAGTGACTTCAGCCACGCCTCATACATCTTCTACTCTAGACTCTTTACCATCTTTGTTGCCCTCCTTTGGACACTCTCTAACAGTTTTATATCTTTCTTATACTGTTGTGCCCCAAACTGCACACAGTATTCAAGGTAAGGCAGCACCAACGAAGAGTGGGACAATCACTTCCTTTGACCGAGTAGCAACGCTGTTCTTGATGCACATGAGCTATTGTTCTATGTCATATCACCTAGTAGTACTACAATGGTTTTCTGAAGGATCCGAGAGCTCATTTTCAATCTCTGTACCAATTCACAACAGAAAAAGTTACCGCTAAAAGAAAGAGTGTCACAGCAACTTGACTGCATGACACAGGAATAGCACCAGCTCTTTCTCCCCTTTTTTCTCAGGACGTGGGGATCACAGAATCACAGAATCACAGAATGGTCGAGTTTGGAAGAGACCTCTGGAATCATCTAGTTCAAGCCCCCTGCCAAGCAGGGTCACCTAGAGTACATTGCACAGGATGGCATCCAGATGAGTTTTGAATATCTCCAGAGAAGGAGACTCCACAACCTCTCTGGGCAACCTGTTCCAGTGCTCTGTCACCCTCACAGTAAAGAAGTCCCCTCTCATATTCAGATGGAACTTCCTGTGCTTCAGTTTGTATCCGTTGCCTCTCATCCTCTCACTGGGCACAGCTGAAAAGAGAACTGGATCCATCCTCTCGACACCCTCCCCTCAGATATTAATGAGGTCTTCTCTCAGTCTTCTCTTTTCCAGGCTAAACAGGCCCAGTTCTCTCAGCCTGTCCTCATATGACAGGTGCTCCATTCCTCTAATCCTCTTTGTAGCCCTCCTCTGAACTTGCTCCAGCAGTTCTATGTCCCTTTTGTACTGGGGAGCCCAGAACTGGACACAATACTCCAGGTGTGGCCTCACCAGGGCTGAGTAGAGAGGAAGGTTCACCCCCCCTTGACCTGCTGGCAACATTCTTCCTAATGCAGCCCAGGATACCTTTAGCCTTTTTGGCTACAAAGGCACATGACTCGTGGTTAGCCTGTTGTCCACCAGGACTCCTCTCTCTCTCTCTGCAGAGCTGCTCTCCAGCAGCTCAGCCCCCAACCTGCACTGGGGGCTTGGGGTTATTCCTCCCTAGGTGCAGGACTGTGCACTCACCCTTGTTGAACTTCATGAGGTTCCATTTCAGTCTCTGTATTCACTTTGTAAAAAAAAAAAAAAAAAAAAGGCCTTTCTCTTTCCCAATCAAGTGCACATGACAGTAAGAACATTCTCCTGATTATTTTCCTCCAAGAACTCTTTATAATAGAAAATGTAGAATGCAAGGCTTCCAGATGGAAGACAAATTTGCTTTTATCTAGTAACAATGGCTAATACAGACTGGCTATGAAATAGAGGAAAAACTAATATAACAATCAGAATGAAGCAAATAAGGCTATGTTGGGAAAAAAGCTTCTATATAATATGTAACATGTACCAATACAACATTATTTCTGGACAGAATAGTTTAGTGTGAAAACTTAAAGTTGTGTTCTCGAAAAGAAGAAAGTACATAATCACATTTGTTTATAATATATTTCATATACTCTTATGTGTGTGCATTTTATAATCAGTTGTAGATACATTTGTATGGCTATTTTTATAAACCAATGTAACATGGTCCAGTCCTTTTTACTCAACAGTGTCAGTGAAGGTTCATTGGTGAAAAGTCTGTTTGAATAATCATATTATTCATCTTTCCTCATGAAATGCTTCTGGATACTTATGCTGTGGTTTTTGTTTGTTTGTCTGTTTTCTGTTTGTCTTTGTTTGTGGGGGTATTTTTTGTTTGTTTTTAAGTTTTTTGCTTGGTTTGTATGTTTTTGGATTTGGTGCTCTTTTAGGGTATTGGGGGGTCTTTTTGGAGAGTCATTTCCCTACTGCATTGTTTCCCTTTATGTCTTCATTGTGCTTCTTTACCTAGCACTTAATACCTTAAGCACTTAAAATAAAGATTTTCTAAACAGAATTAAAAAAAAAAAATCAGGATCATTTGGAATGATCTGTAAAATAAGTGTTTAGTATTATTCATCGACAGTTCTTACAAATCATGTATATCCTATATCTGTATTTTGATAACTTGTTGACTTTCCCTTGAAGATGTTGGAAAACAAGAATTGTTTGAAACTCTTTTGGTTTTATGTCAGTTCTTGTCTGTATCCTCTCTTGCCTTTTCTACTGCTATCTATCAGCAGGACCTCTGATTCTTAAGAGCTCATCACCTGTGCTCTTTTCCGTATTTTAAGCTTGAGACATAAATATCCTTTGTGACGTAATAAACATGCCCAATATTATATCTTAAGGTGAGAAATAGATGAGAAAAGGCTGATTCCTGCCTGAATCATCATTGCTCTTGAGGAAGCAATGGCTAACCCCTCCTTGCACAAACTGATTTTATTCTTGAGGGAAGCAGCTCTCACCATTAGGGACTGTGTTTCTGGTACATAACTCTGGGGAAGGAAGGTGGCTCTGCGGGTATCTTGAAGCATATTGCTGAGAGGGGCTCCTCACTAGGACATTAAAAATATTTTCCACCAATGGTTGATTTGGATTTTGTTTTTCCAGGTGACCGGGTGTGCCGCAGGATCATGCTGCCCAGCTCTGTGTGTCTCAGCATCCGTGCTTCAGCTCTGCTAACCAGGAAGGCCAAAGGCTGAGGGTACCTGGCTTCCTTCCCCGTTCTGCTGCAGGTTCGCTGCCATGGTTTGGGCACTTTCCAGTCGACAGGAGTGTTTCAAGATGATGCAGAGCCTGGAAGAAGATGATACGGGGCCTGGAGCATCTTCCCTATGAGGAAAGGCTGAGAGACCTGGGTCTGGTCAGCCTGGAGAAAAGAGGACTGAGAGGGGGTCTTATTAATGTTTATAAATAGCTGAAGTGTGGGAGACAGGGTTTTGGCCAACCTCTTTTCAGTGGTCTGTGGGGACAGGACAAGGGGCAATGGCCAGAAAATGGAGCCCGGAAAGTTCCGCACCAACATGCGAAAGAACTTCTTCACAGGTGATGGAGCACTGGGATAGGCTGCCCAGGGAGGTTGTGAAGTCTCCTTCTCTGGAGATATACAAGGCCCGTCTGGACGCCTACCTGGGCAACCTGCTCTAGGGAACCTGCTTTGGCAGGGGGGTTGGACCAGATGATCTCTTGAGGTCCCTTCCAACCCCTACAATTCTGTGATTCTGTGATTCTGTGAAATAAGCAACAGTAAATGAGCATAGATTTTATTTAAATGCAAATGTTCTTCAGAATAAACAAGGGAAGAGAATTGCACATTGTGGTGGTTTTACCCAGCTTGGCAGATGAGAAGGGAAAGGGGGAGAAAATACAATGAAAACAACAACAACAAAATAACAACAACAAAACAGGGCTCACAGGTTTAGATAAGGAGCTGGAAATCACTCATCAATTATCATCATGGGTAAAACAGACTCAGCATAGGGAGATTAATATAATTTATTACCTATTACTAACAAACTAGATCAGTGAGAAACAAACAACCAAAAACCTAACTAAAAAGAGCTTTTCCGCCTCCACCCCCTTCCACCTCCTCCCCCTGAGCAGTACAGGGGAGCGGGGGAATGGGGATTACAGTCAATCTGTTACTGTTTTGTCTCTGCAGCTCCTTCACAGTCACTCTCTTCCCCTGCTCCAACATGGGGTCCCTCCCATGGGATGCCGTCCTTCCTGAACTGAGCCTGTGGGGGCTTCCCACAGGCAACAGCTCTTCAAGAACTGCTCCCATATGGCTCCGTACCACGGGGCCCATCCCCCAGGAGCAAACTGCTCCAGCACGGGTCCCCCACGGGCAGCAGCTCCCCCCAGACCCCCTGCTCCTGCGTGGGCTCCTCTCCACGGGCTGCAGCTCCGGCCCGGGGCCTGCTCCTGCGGGGGCTCTCTATGGGCCGCAGCCTCCTCCAGGCCACATCCACCTGCTCCACTGGGGTCTCCTCCATGGGTTGCAGCGTGGAGATCTGCTCCGTGTGGGACCCATGGGCTGCAGGGGGACAGCCTGCTCCACCAGGGGCCTCTCTGCAGGCCGCAGGGGAACTGCTGCTGTGTGCCTGGAGCACCTCCTGTCCTCCTGCACTGACCTTGGGGTCTACAGGGCTGCTTCTCACACCTTGCTGACAACTTGCTGTTGTGCAGCAGTGTTTTCTGTTTCTTAAATATGCTCTCACAGAAGTGCAAACAGCATTACTTGTTGGATCAGCTCTGGCCAGCGTTAGGTCCCTGTGGAGCCGGCTGAAACAGGCCCTTATCTAACACGGGGTAGCTTCTGGATTCTTCTCACAGAAGCCATCCCTGCAGCCCCCTGCTACAATAACCTTGCCACGTAAACCCAGTACACAAGCATATAAGTAATGCGTATGTTCTAAATTAACAGCAAATAGAATGATTTTCAAAGTTTTTCATGAGTCATCAGTGGGTCTTTAAAATACCTTTTACTGACAATTAACTCTGTACTCAGAACTCACTGAAAAGAAGACCTCATAGACTATGTTTCAGATTGAAAACAATTTCACAAGAAGAATAAAAGAGAGTGAGCCAAATAGATTTAAATGCCAGAGAATAATTACAAGTATGTATTAAAACTTTGGCGATATTCCAAAGAGACACACATTCAACTATAGAGTTTAAAAGGCTCTTCTGCATTTCCAAGGCCAAATAGTCATAGCTTAATCAGGAATCAAATTATACGAGGTAATTCAGCAAAAGCTGAATATAGGGAAAGCTTTACTTAAATTCATTTATATTCCAAGTAAAGATGAGCTGCCCTGCCTTTCAAAGTGTAACTCACACAACTCAAAGAGGGAGGCGCTCTCAGGAGAAGAGCTCTTGTAGTGACAGTCAGATCTGCAGCATCCCTTCACGCTCTCTACAGGTACAACTTTTGGAAAACACTTAGCAAATTTTACAGCCACCTCATCACAACAAACATCCCTAGAGAGAAAAGACAGCAGAAAAACCACTTGCCCTTCTTCAGGGTAAATATCCCTTAAGGATGCAAAATGCAAATCTGGTGCACGGGGTACAATTTATTCATCTTTAAACTAGCTTCAGTCAATTTAGCATATTCTACCAAAGTGATAATCAGTATATTTCTTAGGGAGAATAAATGAATCTTGTACAAATTGTAATCAGGATGGCATAACCAGCTCAGACACTGTAATATATTTTTTTGAGATTACTGCTCTTATGAAAGCTGTGTGTTTGAGGGACTTATTTTTAATATTTTCCTGCACTAAGTATCCGCACAGAATCTTAAAGTAGATCTAAGCCATCATGTTCTTTATTTCAAATAAAAGAACATTTAAAAAGCTTATAGATGCAAGTGCTTTTACAATAAATAAATAAATAAATAAATAAATAAAAATAATCATCTTCAGAAAAATGAGGTAGAATCTTTGGTATAGATTCATATAACAAAAGCCTTTGGAGAGTTCAAACAACAACAAAAAAAAATAAGATTTTTCATAAGTGGAAGAAATGAGACAAACAGAACTCTTTTCTATTCAACATCCTTCCCAAAATTTTGGGCAATATTTTTAGGTTTTAAAAATGTGTACATGACATGGCTTTACCGCATGCATATACTGCAGAGTCGTGGTGTATTTGAAAAAGTATTGAATGGCCTCTCCATTCCCCCCCATTTCTGAAAGCTGTTAGTGGAAATCTCCATAAGAGCAAGTGAGCTATCCTCTGAATTTTAACACAGTAGAAGTGAGCAAGCTACCTCCTTGAGAAGTATGCGTCCATGTACTAATAGAAGGAGAAGGAGAGTTATTATCCATATCAATTTACCTCTAAGTAAATTTTACACTTCACTATCTCACTGAAAGGTCATAAAACAGATGACAGGTCCCTTCTTTTCTTTTAAGTTTAACTATGTCAGTAGAAGTCCCTCTGAAACTGAAGAGTAAAATAGATGAACAAACCAGTACTGCTGCTTCTCTTCCGATCTACCAGTTTTCTCCATCCTTGTGACACTGAACATTTCTGATCCCAGCAGTATGAATATTCCCATAGGAAATCTTTTCATTTTCTCTTCATAGATTTGTGATGCAGGACATCCCTCTACCACAGTGCTACTGTAATTCTAAACGTAAATAATACTGAGCATTACTGTAGGCATCAAGCACTGATATTAGTCTGGTGTACAGTCCTGTATTGTCTGACTCTGCTTTGACTCCAGAACTGCCTCTTTCCCTCTTCCAGAGTTTTCTTCAGGGTTTTTGTGAACCAGGAATGGAGTGAGCCAGTGGAGGTCTCTGGACACTATCCTTCCTTTCCTGCAGTGCTGCTTGTTTCTCATGCTTGTAGGCAAGGAGTGCCCATGCTGTGCATGTGAGAAGATGAAAGATTAGTACTGCCATGAGCTGAGGAGGTGCAGCATGGGAAGGAGTGTCTCCTGCAGTGCTGGAAGTCACCTGCAGGGACAGAAGTCCTTTTTCCAAGGATTGACAGGAGAAAAATAAAAGATTCTCAGAGGTACTTTTCAAAAAGCATGCTCTGCCCTGGAATGTTTGCCGAAGGGACGTATTCTAGCCTCCTATAACACACCTGCCAAAAGGAGGAGGTTAATGAGGTAGAGCTCAAACTCACACTTACTCAAATGCCCAGTGAATTGTGTCCTGAAATTTTAATAGGTTCTTTTCACTTAATGTCAGTCTGTTAGTACTTGTTATGCATATCAGAGATTCAGATAGCACTGTGTAGCACTAATATGAATACAGTTAATAAATATATAAATGAAATTTAATCTCGTTGGTCCCCCTTTTTTTAAAAAAAAAAAAAAAAAAGTTTGTCTTTGGATACACCTGCATTTGCCAACATTGACATCTTTCTGAGATGGCTTGTAAAGATAATAATAATAATGGTAATAATAATAATAATAATAACAATAACAACAACAACAACAATAATAATAATAAAAAAAAACATGCTAAATATTTATTAGTACCTTGATAATAAATTATAGGGTAAAATGACTTCGGTCTGGTGTGTGACATGTCATGGTCAACCATTGCCCAGATAATTTTGTTAAACAAACTCAGACTGGGAAATAAGATCATTGGTGAAATATTTAAGAATCTAAACCATGTTCTGATTTGAATATTTTTCTATTTTAAAGCCAAAATGCTATTAAAACTACTAACATTAGTACTAGGTTTAAAAATAACAATAATTTATGCTATAGTCTAGTTGCTAATACCTGATTGCAATATCATTCCCCCTAGGCTGAAAATGTGTAAGGTGAGAGAAGTATTCTCACATCAATTACTGACATTCAAGGTGTTAACTCCCCATGCATGTACTGAAAACCAAACAGAATTAGGTTAATAATTATAAACAGATCAGGAGATACAGACGTAACAATTTTAGCACGGTTTAGAAAAGCTAGTGAATGCATCTGTCCTGCTGAAATTATTATTCCTTCTTTTTTTTTTTCTTCTACTTTTTAAACATTAATAATAAATAATAATAATCCTGCTTATAGTTTTTAAAGAAAACTAGAATACATATAATCCCTTTTTACCTACTGTCAAAATAAGAGAGTGTCTAGAAATAGCCCCAAGGATAAACTTATAAATAGAAAACCTGGACACAAGTCGTTTCTGGTATTTTTTATGGTACTGATGTTAGTCTTTAAGTTCTAATATCATAAATTCAGAGAACTTTTATTACCCATACTGCTTTCTTGCTGATGTCTATCTAGTCTCTGACAGAAAACTGACAATCTGAGATTAAAAAAAAGTACAGGATTACTTATGAAGATAAATATATTTGGAGATGGAGGTCTACAGGTTCTAGTGAACCACTATGGCCTGAAATGTAATGCCATTTGCTGCATTAGTACCACGTTCCCTATAAATATTCTTAAATCTTCTTAAATCTAAGTGCCTGTCAGCAGTGCATTTACTAAAATAGCTGATGTTTTCCACGTTTTCAATGCATTCTTACTCTGATTCCTTTTCCAAAGGGAGAGTAGTGCATTACACAAAGCGTTTTGTTCTGGTAGGAATGTTTTTACTGTGGTTTTGTTTTTGAGCTGCCTTTCAATGTATCTTTCAGAAAATTCACCCTGAAATGGAATGCAGTTCTATGATCAGAGTTGTGTTTTCATTTTAAATTGCCTCCCAGGAAAGATCTACTTTCCAATAATAATAATAATAAATAAATAAATAAATATTGATTGATTGATTGATTCTCAGTATCCACTAGTTCTTCCCAGTAAATAAAAATCATGGTTAAACCATAGGACAATCATTAGTAATTGTCAAATAACAGTTGTATGATGTTAAATACTACCTGCACAAAAATCACTGGGAGAGAACTTAATGAAGGAATGCATAATGATAAAAAAAATCTAGTAATGATAAAATCTAGTAAAAGTAATATTATTTTAAAATAAAGTTAGTATCTTGGAGGTCTCATTTTGAACACTTATTCTAGATCTTATGTCATGTTTGAGATAGCTATTAAAAGTACAAAAATCAGCTAAAGTTGATCTTTACTGGCAAAAGCAATATAATATGTTAAAGTGTAATTTTCACTCTGTTTGGTTCCTTATTCAGTTCCTAGAAACATCAGAACCTAAGGCCTTAAATTTCCTTCACTCAGATAACAGAGCAAAGTAATAAGACATTTAGTTGCTGTACTTGGAACTTTTCCCTTGCATAGGATATACATAATACCAGTGAAATTATTCATTATTCATAACGAGCCAATCATTTCTACTCCTCATAATGACTCCAAATTGAACATTGAAATGTTTAATATCAAATAATTGAAAACGTATTTATTCAGCACAACAATTAAGAGTGGTTTTAAATCTCTACAATTTTGAGAGGGTTTAATGTTAATGTTGAGCAAACGCTAAATTCTGGGCTTAATCAAGTCAATGTGTGAAATTCATGCTGTCTTTTCTATGTGTAAGTACTTAATGCTATGTCTATTTCTCTCTTTTTTTTTTTTTTTCTGCTACATTTGATGAGCTGATTGACAATGTGATTTCTTAGATAGCTGTTTCAGAATGATATAAATATACATTCCCAAGGACATAAATATTCAGCTCTAGCTTCTACAAAAGTTGTACATGCGATTTTGAAATTTTCTTTTTGAGTAAATTCTTCATTCTAGTGCAAAAAAGAACACAAAGTGTATATCAAATATAGTGAATAACTTGTACTTTAATGCAAATATCTTTCTGTATTTTATTTAATTTTCTTCACTTTGGCCCTAATTTCAGTAGACTATGTGAATATGATACTACCAGGATGAGTATGAATGATGCCATGCGTGTTTAAAATTAAGCATACTATTAGCAGCCTGTTCTATGATGTCTTCACAGAGACCAGAACTGTTTCTGAGAACTGCTTTTAATCACCATGATATCGAGAACCTCATGCATTGCTCTGAGGTCCATCAAAGGTAACCTCCATCCACTCAAATACAGTTTTCCAGCAACATTTTACCCTTTAAAGTTTATCATCTTCACATGTTTGTCAATGTCAAACTGCACAAATGGCCTCTATATCCTTTATGCCCTTTATGCACGTTAAGCTTTATAAATGCTTATTGCTTTCAGATATTAGAGAAATAATAAGCTTGCAAAGCAAAATGCTGGATTATAATGTATGAAATAATGCCATTGTTACCTGAGAAAAACATCTTGCTGATCTCTCTGGATACGAATCAGTCTTTCTGATTTAGCTAAAAAGTACCTCAGTGTGATGCTGAATGCTCACAAGGTGAAAAAATACCATGAATGATGGAGGATAATGCTAAAAAAGAAATTCTCTCACATTTTTGATTTCATTAACTTCAGTGGGATTCCTCTTTCAGCCAATAACAGCTATACCTATGTCAAGTTGCTAGTGAGTTCAGAAACTTAAGTTCTGTTCACAACACTGCAATTAACCTCAACAACATGAAGTAAATCCCAACAGCTTTTAGTTGCTCATCTCTAAATGAAGACTTTTAGAGTGCTTTGATAAATGTAAAAAATGACTGGTGTTAGATTTTCTTTTTACTTTTGTGAACTGCATATAACTATCTTAAAAAGAAAAAATGTGAGAATATATGTTATGAACTTTTATTTTTCATACATAATTGCTGACAATAGTGTACATCTCATCCATCATAGTAAGCTATGACTGCATCTGATTAACTTAATATAGTGTTAATGTAATAAGGGAGAGGTAGCCCTCATTCATCATATTGTGTTATAGCAATAATATAGTGGAGTATTGTGTTTGACTGATGTAATAAGTTTTTAATGAAGGCAATAAAGATATTATCAGAAAACCATCATTAATACCTGGAATTTTTAAAGGCTGTTTCTAATATGCTTCTTAGTCTTTCAGTCACCAAGATGCAATAAGAAAGATCCTCTGAGACTGCAGAGGCATTTGAATATGCAACATTATGAATGCGCTATTTTTGGCATTGCAATAGTGAAGCACATTTTGTACTACTTAGCAAATCTATGCTGTGAGTTAAATAGAATATTTTTCTGCTGAACATGAGGGTCTAATAGAATAGAGACTAATAAAAGGTCACGATAAGTCCTAAATATTTACTCTTTTGGCTTTGTCATGAAGACCAAATCTTTTTGCTCCTGTAGGAATACAAGGATATTATTATTATTTTTTTCTTTTTTAATTAATATGTAATGTATAAGACATATTAGATTAATCAAAAATCTTTCCATGATCTGTAGCTTCATTCTAAAAAGGAACAACCTATATTAGTGCTTGCACATACTTTGTGTCTGTTAAATGAACTTGAATTGAACAAATTAGGTTTATATTCAGGGGACCAAAACCAACTGTTTGCCTTCATTAACAAAACTCTCTCTGAAGGTGGAATTTCAAATCATTCCTCATATATCTTCAGAAAGATACCAGTTACATTCTTCATCTTGGTGTTTTGGTCTTGTTTGTTTGACTGTTTGTTTGTTTGATTGTTTGTTTGTTTTCCTATATCAGTTGACAGAGATTTATAGTGTAACATAAGTTTGTACAGGTAAGTTATTTTTGTTAAATCATACTGGATTTGTATAAAAATCTAAGTTTCAAGCATTATTTTTTTTTTAATCTTACACAATTTATTCTTACATGACAGTATATAATGCACAACATTTATATTAATTTCATCAAGAATGGTGTGTTAAGAAGATGAAAAACAATATTCATTTTTTCATCTATTTTTCATCTAATGCAACAACAATCACGCTAAAAATAATGAAATCATCTGTTCCAGATAGAGTAACTGCTTCTCCATGATGTCAAATCATAAATGACAAAATGTCAATTAAAAAAAAGGAATATTTTCACAGTGCTGGCCAATTCCTATCTTCACCTCCAAGCACAAATTTTCTTTCATCCACGCAATGCTCTTATAAATACTGCATTTGTATACCTTGATAAGTTCATAGGACTGATAGCATTTCTGTCCAAAATGATTTTATTTCAATTTTAGTTTGCTAAGAAACTTCATACAAAGAAAAAGGACATTAACAACTTTCTCTTCCCACTAGGCTGGATTACTTTAAGTATATGTAAAGCTGAATGGCTAGGCTTCCTGAAGTATGGAGTGCTACAACCCATATTCTCCACATCTCAGCCCTTTTGCTGGCTCCTAACAAATTCCCGATGTATTTTGGAACCAATTCCTTGATTCCAATTTTCCAAGTAACTAATAATTACATCAATTATTAGTTGTTATCCCCCCCACCCCCCCTTTTCACTCTCCCCTCTACGCCCCATTTCCTTAGAAATCTGGCAAATTCACAGATTAAGCACATAGATGCTGATGCAGTTCCCTATTCTTCCTTAAGAAACTCTTTGTATCCTTACAAAATTCTCACATTCCATTTAGTCTCAATCCTATTCCCTTCAGAAAAACAAATATATTGCACCTGTATCACATTTCTGGCATTAAAAGTAGATGTTCTAAAGATTCCATAAATCTGTCCAAAGGCTAAACTTTTGATATTGAACTGATAAGTACTGTAGAAAAAAAAAATGTGTTTGCATTGTGACAGAGGATATTTTTTGAATGCATTTATCATAAAAAATAGAGAAATAGATAAGTATGAAAGACAAAAATATTCATCAGAATCTGTTGTCTATTCTCTTTATTGGTTGCTAAATCGGATTTAGCTGGAATACCAAATATGTGTTCATGTTATTCTTATGTGAGATATGTTTATGAAAGAAGTTTTACATAATTATTTGGAAATACCTTAGTTACACCAAACATGGACTAAATTCAGTGAATGCAGTAGTACATCTTGCTTTTTGCACTGTGAAAATCAAAATGTGAGTGCTTCTTCTCATACCTTTCAATGGAGTAACTCTGGAAGGAAAAAAAAAAGAGAGATTGAACATTGTAGAAAGTCCTTTCATTATCTGGGGGGTTCTTAAAATTAATAATTTATAAGTATATAAATATATCTCAGAGTATTTAATCTGAGATCTTTATCTCAAAGGTCTTCAAAGTCAGCAGCATGTGTGTGTAGTTGCTTATGTGTGCAATCATTCACATATTTTACATTTCAAAAGTTATTGCACTAAAGTCTTTCCGGGATGAGGCCCAAGGAAAAATAAACTAGTATCGTTGGCTTTGATTCAGGAATGCATTTAAGTTCATATCTAGTCATGAAGGGAACACAAGCATGCTCTTAACCTTAAGGAAGTATCTCAGTCTTTCCTGATCTGGGATTTGAGTTATTTGAGTCCATTTTCAATTCTATCTGGAATCAGATATATATATCAATTTTCTGTATACAAAAGTACTTTTTTCTATACTAAAATCCAAAGATTTTCTAAGCAACTTTCCCTTTCAATACTCCTCATAATCATAAAATATTCTAAACATTATTTTTCCCGAAATCTTGTTTGTGTCCTACTCATTGTAAGATAGCATTACACTACTATAATGTGATGTTCTTTTTAAAAGTACAGACATATCTCACTGAAAACCATCCTTTTTGTGAAGCAAGGTTGTATTCACTGAAATTCCTGATTCATTTCACAATTCACAACTTGTAGCTTCTTTACATGCATGCATTTAGTCTAGTGATAAACAAATGCTAGCTCAGATGCTATTTTTCATTCCTTGCATCTTAATTGCATTGTTCTAAACAAAGTCTCTCCTCTTCTATACAGCATTCTGCAACAGCTGTAGAAGTACCTTTGCAATTAATCATCCTTTCTTATTTCACTGTATTTGATGGTACTGGAGCTCAGTCCAAACTCTGTACTTTTCACCAGAAAAATCTATAATATATGTTGGATCAGCCCTAGAATAACCATGACTATTTCAAGTATTACTGACTCACAGACTTGTCACTGTTTTCAGAGGTAACTTCCCAGCTTAGATTATATATTGGTGTTTTCTGATTCTGAGTAGTAGAGTATATACAGGAGAGGAAATTTAAAAACATTGTCCCTGCCTCAGACTCAGAATATTATTAATGTCAATATTAGGAAGAACTTCTTTACTGAAAGGGTTGTTAGGCATTGGAATTGGCTGCCCAGGGAAGTGGTTGAGTCACCATCCCTGGAGGTCTTTAAAAGATGTTTAGATGAAGAACTTAGTGACACAGTTTAGTGGAGGACTTGTTAGTGTTAGGTCAGAGGCTGGACTAGATCATCTTGGAGGTCTCTTCCAACCTAGATGATTCTGTGATTCTGTGATTCAATCTATATCATAATATGAAAAAGCTAAGCATTGCTAGTTGTTTATAAAACATTATTGCACAGCAGAATTACTACAGCCATATTTATGTTGTCTAATTATGAACCAAACCAAGTAAATTATTCATTGTGCTGTTAGACACAAATCTCCAATTTTCAGTCTAGTTTCTCTCAAGTTTGAGCTTCTTGGATCTTTTTTTTTTTTTTTTTAATTATTATTTTTATTTTTTCCCCAGTCTATCACACCTTTTTCTCAGTTGCCCTTTCATTTTTCACCTTCACAATTTGTTCTCTACCTTGAACAAGATTCATCTTACAGATCTTGATTCAGGAATATTTCCCAACTCAGGGTCTGATCAAAAAGCACATTGAAGTCAACTGCAATAATCTTTGGACAGACTCCATGCAAGTAATATAGAACAGGGTTAAAGATAAATACAGATAAATGCTTCTGCCTGACCCCTATTAAATAAGCCATATATTGAAAAAAATGCAGCCTTAAGGAAAAATGCATCTTTAAGGAAGCAAATTTGTTCTCAAATTGGGTTAAACTGGCAAAGATGATTTGTTTAAAAACATGGTGTTTACTATTTATTTATCTACTCATATTTGGAAAGTCATTTTTTTTTTCTTATTTAGAAACAAAACTACTACTTTTAACCAAAACTGGAGTTACATTTTTAAGCTGGAACATATTTTTAAAAGGTAGAATAAAGAAGATTAAATGGACTTTGAGAATAATTAAAAAAAAATGTTTTGCTTGAAATATACTTATTTTGGTTTCCAGTTAAAATTTAGTGTTTGTACAGCTGCAGTCCAGAACATATTTGTGGCCCACTGAATAAGGACCAATATAAACCACAGTCAGTTATCCTTTTAACCTATTTTTTAATCTTGATTTCCTCCTTCTTTGCATCCACTGGCTTTTTCTGCTTCTTTTACTGTTCACCTGTTATCCTGTTGTAGCATTTTCTTTGAAATTCTTACTGGTTACTATAAATCATACATGTTTGCTCTATTATACTGTTTTGAGATGTTTATCAGCAAAAGTCTGGATTTCTTTGTTACTTAAGATGCACATACCTGTGAAAGACTATCTAGCAAAGTATTCTGAATACTTTTGTCTATGTATAATACTATTAACACATTTTGGAATCTGTTTTTTTTTTTTTTTCACATAAAAAAAGGCTTTTTCCAAAGAAAAAAATCTCCTTAAATACTAACTTGTGTGCAATCCCTCATGTTATTTCTACTCTGTTATATTCAGCTGAAGCTGTGTTTTTTCTTCTTGATATATTTATTTATTGTTAGAGTTTTAAAATTCTTCTCATAACATTCTTGAATAAAATAGATTACCATTGCTTACCATTTCAGTCTAGCCCAAGTGCAATGTTAAAGACATGGAGTAAAAGCACCTGCATAACTCATTGCTTCTCTTTGCATGTATATACATATTATACAAGTTATACCTGCACAATCTTTCTCTTTTCAACAGTTAACACAGTGATGCTGAAAGACACAGTGATCCATCCCTCTATAGCTTCTTCTTGGGGTGCCAGCCAGTACTAACATCATATCACTCTTCAAAACTTAATTAATTCACCAATTCCTGCATTGTTGAACAAATCTATTGCCAGCTCATTCATTTTGTTTGTTGCTTTTTTTTTTTTTTTTTTGGGGGGGGGGTATTGGATTCCATGCTTGAATGTTATTATTGACCAGTAATAAATGGGATTAAGGCTGTGTTGAGCAATGTTGTTCAAACAAAAAGACATGTAAACATTTGAAATTTGTTTTAAGTGACAAGTTATGACAGTAATGTATCACAGAGAAAGGAAATCCATAACCATTTCCTGTAGACAATATAGGTAACTACCACCTCTCTTTATCTCAGATGCATCTGTCAGTCTGTACATACACACACCAATCTGTCCATCCAACTGTCCATCTTAGACATGGTTATTACATCAGATAACTTTGATTATTTTTCTTGGTGGGCACAAGTCCACAAATAATTCATAAAAATATCTGTGTATCTAAATTTTTTATTCATAGAATCACAGAATGTCTTAGGCTGGAAGGGACCTTAAAGATCATCTAATTCCAACCCCCATTGCCACTAGACCAGGTTGCCCAAAGCCCCATCCAGCCTAGCCTTAAACACTTCCAGGGATGGGGCATCCACAACTCCTCCAGGCAACCTGTTCCACTGCCTCACCACCATCATAGTAAAGAAGTCTTGTCCAGATATAAGACTTTGTATAAGGTTTTGGTAAAATATTTTACTTTGTTATTTTTGTTATTGTTATTGTCTTGTTACTTACCCACATTTTATTTGCTCGTTTACTTACCCACATTTGCACGTTACTTACCCACATTTTATTTGCACATTTTACCCACATTTTATTTGCACATTTCCTCTTTGGAAATTTCCTCTTTGGAAAAGACACAGTCTTTTCAACTGTGTGATATATTTGACAATTCAGAACCCCTGTAACAGGCAGTGGTTTCTAAACCAAAAGAAACTTTTACTTATGAAAAAGAGTTTCTTCCAGACTTTTTGTCTGGAAATAAAATATCCAATATAGTATAGGTATTTTACTAATATACCAGTATAATATCAAGTATTTCCCATGATTTCAAATATATCTGTAATTTTATACTGTATTTTATAAAAGAAAAATCACATGAACTTTAGTCTGTTGAGAGAAAGATACAGACAGAGCATGGTTATCAAGGGAAATCAGACTTTTTAAAGTGTCTAATAAAAATATATGTATGACACAATTATAACCACTTCTGTAACAACCTTTCAGGGCTCAAACTGAAGTCCTGGATTGGAGGATTTCCACTGACCTCTTGGGAGAAATTTACCACTTTTAAATTACTTCTTTCAGCTCCATTTTATGCAAAAGTTACAAAGACCTGGGTTCTGCTGGCCTCCAAATCACTCTGAAGGAGACAAATCGTCTTACGATCTGTTCTAGTTAAAGACAATATAAGATAAATTACAGTATGCTGAAAGAGAGTATCATTTCAATAGTGACAGCATTTCAATCATTATTTAATGTGCCACTGATACTTCTTTCAATGAAGTGTGATGAAGTAATACCTGCTACTTTGCAATATCTCTTAATCACCCTTTTCAAAATATTTAACATATCCTTTGTGTGACTCTGCCTTGTGGCCAAAGCATTGCCCCAAGCTAGCAGTATGAGTCTTAACATAAGACTTCAGTGAAGGAATAATAATCCTAAAGAGATTTTAAAACACACAAAAGCAAAACTGTTAGAGAATGGTCACTACCTAAACCAATGTCATGAAAAAAAAATAAATTACATACACAATTAATAACTTTATTTTCATTAACATCCTGCTTTTGAGACCTTAATACTTTTGCTTTGTATTTAGTTAAATGATCGAGTGAGTGACTTTTAATTTTGTGCAGCTGCAGTAGAGTACATAGCCAAGACCCTTGAACAGTTAATGCTACCTTTTATCCTTTATCATTTTCTTTTATGAGCTAAGGGATTGTTCATTCAAATTCCTCTAATCCTCATAATATCTTGGCCATTATTACAAATCCTAGCTTTCCCGACATCGTCTAATTTCATATGAATCTCACGGGTACAGAAGGAATCTTGGTAAACAAAAATGGAAGTAATACATTTTGCCTAGGATTTCATTTGTAATTCAGTACTTGAAGTACCAAGATACAGAGACGATTAGCTGTAGATTCAATCTGCATACTCTAATTTTTTTCTAGGTATGTATTGTATACTAATGCCCATAATAAGTCGCAACAGGCAGCGAAATACTGCTTATTAAAAAAAAACTTTCTTCCTGGCAAAAAAATAAAATACTCATGGCATAATAAACTATTTTACAACACAGCAGTTAGTGTATAAGCAACCTTTTTTATTATTTCCTTGTACTTACAATACGGAACGTTCAGTAGTATTCATTTAGTAATTTTAGTTTAGTATTACCGCTTTATACATTTTTCCCACTAACCTCATTAACTCATCTCCTTTACATTTACTCAAAAAGTAAACCACACTAGATCTACTGCAAGCACAGCTCCTCATGACCACAGAGATGTGAATAATTCTCTCTGTTAGTGAGATGAAGCTCATATTTCTTTTGCAATCCAGAAAGTCAATGGAGATGCAATGAAGTTTGAATTATTATTGAATTATTATTATGTTTTGGCCTTAAAAGTATCTATATATTTTTTTTATTATTATTTTTTATGTTTGAGCAGGGACTAATTTTCCAAAGACTATTAAGAAGGGAAGTATGGTGTGGCAGCTAGTACATTAGAATAGGCCACCAGTCACCCATGTTTAATTTTCTATTTTGAAACAGCCTCTCTGCACCTGTATTGTCTCTGTTTAGTGATAATGACTGCAAGGCATTCAGATTTTGTCCACACAGTCTTGGGAATTTAATCCCATGACATTCCTTGTGTAAAATCCTTGACAGTTCTTGACTGTGCTTACAAACTTGAAGAACTATCAAAGACATTCAGTTAAACTGCCAGGCAAAAGTAAAGGAGAACAGTATTTTAAATACCCATGTGGAGCAGGCAGCCCTATGGTGGTGCCACACTCATTTCTCCCCAGCTCTGTAAATGGCTATGCAAAATGACATTATAACAAATAAATATCCCTGCTGTAGAAGAGCCAGACATATAACCCATCTATAATACTGTCACCACAGTGAATCACCAGGCACTATTATCTGATGAAATGGTAGAAGGGAAGAGGGGGTGGCACCCTCATGATGGGGGAGCCCAGTGACCTGGGAGAAAATATCTAGGTGCTGAACTCCATGTTGCTTTTACACAGGTGATTCATTTTCCTGTTTGCCTGTAAATGCTTCCTGTGCCTTTTAGAGCTTTTCCAATCTCACAGATTATTACTAGAAGCCAAGCTGAAATCTCTAAATGTATCACTGGCCAAGGATCCAAACAGATAGCTGTTCATTATGACGATATCGCAGACTGGTCATAGCAAATATGTGACAGGCATGGAAAGCTGCTGGAAGAGCCCTGCTGGCAGGATTATGGAACAAGGTAAGTTGCACAAACAAGGACATCACAGCATTACACAGGCAAAATTAAAGAAGAGGTTCTTATATGCCTGCAGTGAGGAAGGAATGCTCCTTTTTGTGCCACCTTCCCTGAGCTATTTTCCATTTTCTGTTGAGTAGTCTATTCCACAAAAAAAATGGCCTTGAGATGAGGAAAGATACAGTACAGCAGTATAAATAGGACCTCAGCAATGTCATACAAGTAAGGTAAGGTGACTATCTACCTTTATATATCCTTAAATATATAGTGTCAGTGTAGGAAAAATAAATAAATAAATAAATAAACAAATAAATAAATAAGATCTAGTTTATAGACAGAAATAAAATGCCAGTGTTCCCATTGGAAGGCTTTTATGTTAAAAAAAAAAAAAGAGTTTATTTTTTTTTTTTAACGCTCTTTTTAAAACATTCTCTTTTTTCTTCCATAAAATAATTTGCATAATAGAAGAAAGATATGAGATGAGGTTGCAGGATCCATTTTTGGATTTGTTCCTTCATCTATCCATTTCATTGCATGTTTTCTTGATCACATTTTCTAAATTTATCCAAAAGCTTTTCACACCTTAGCTACCATTTTTCTTACAATTAGAGAATAACAAAGATGGGACCTGCAACTGGGAAAATGTATGATTACTGACTCTTCTGATTTAATAGACTTCTTAAAAATCCTTACCATTACATTTGCAATTTCCCTTGACAACTGTCTCCCCTATTTAGAAATGGAGATTATCCTTCATTTCTCCAACTCTGCGGTCTCACCTCCTGACCTGAACACACTAATGTCTTCCAGTTTTCCTTTTAACTTTGGTGTAATGATTCAATTTCTACAAACTATTTTAAACTATGTCAACCCAGTTTTCAATTTTATAGCCATACTTTTGTGCCTACAGGTAAATCCAAGTATAGATAAAGGACCAAATCTAACATGCAGATATCTATTTACATAAGTTAAAGGTTTGATTAACTTGCAGTTTAAAATTGCACCTAAAATTATTTCTGAGTATCACATGATTATAATCTTAAAGAAAATAATGACACCCATGCAAGACTAAAAAAGTAAATCTGTTATAAGAATTATCATTTTCTTTACATTCTTAATGTTATATTGACTTCTAGCATATGACAATCATTTTCTTCTGTTGCCACAACAGACAGGTGCTGATTCAGTCAGTTCAGTAGTCAGTCATGAGCAGAAACCCCCATAGGTTCATCTGTCAGAATTGTCAATTATTCTCTGATATAACTTCAAGAGCCAGGGTTCATGTAAAATAGTCCTTTATAAAGTCAGGACACTTGGATTGCACTGAAGTTTTTACATAGGTCTTCTGGCATTTGTTTCTTGTTACCATAACAGAGATATCCCACCTGTCTAGTAAGGACCTTCTAGATACTAAAAAAACCTAAATGTCTTCTATCAACCCAACACTAAGGTTTCTCTGTAAGAGTGGAAATAAAGTATAGAAAAGATTTAACTTTTGCAGAGAATAAAACATACACTTTTTGCTCATGAATTTTTGAACTACTTTTCAAAAATCATAGAACGTGAATAGGGAAGAACATTCACCAGAGCAGAAATTATGACAAGTTTTCCCATCCTCAGAAATCCCTGCATTCCAATATAAGTGAGAGGCTAGAAGGAGTGATGATAGTACTGTCCACAAAGGCAGCAGCTGGCTTCTTAAGGAATGGAATGATCAATGGTTACTGGTTATATAAGGATTTATTTCACAGTTTCTTTTTTACCTGGTTTTATGTGCTCCCATTTCCTAGTTTTGCTACAAATTAACAGAAGTTTAGGACAGGAGTACTGTTTTGTCAGGGTTTGCAGTAAGTGTATTGTCTAGTTACTATATCTATTCATAAGAATAAAGGAACTTTATCACTTTCTTTTTCAGTTGAGGTATGTAATCAAAGATTTTTGATTTTCTTGTTTGTTTGTTTTTGTATTTTTTCATGTTTTGGGGCAGGAGGGGTGTTAAATTATTTTAAAGGATTATTTCTTTCAATATCTAAAACAGAACACCTTGGTGATGCACTTGGAAACTGTTTTTTTTTTGGAGGTGTGACATAACTACAGTGGCAAATAATTTGCAGAATTATCTGCTTAGAAAAGATCAAATTGCTTAAAAGTGGGACTACATCTTTAGACCCAGCCTTTAAAATAAGAGGATAATATTTTCCAAATACAACACCTCTGTGTTATCAAAGGATCGGGTCTCCTATCTCTGAGTGGTAAAGAAACATAACCAGTGCAAAACTCTGTTCTCTGATGCAAGTCTAGTGGCATTCTACTGAAGTGCTCATTGAGAAAATCTTCAGGAAGTATTAGCTAAAATCAAAAGTGTGATTTCTTCAGGACTGTGAGTGCAATGATTTGTTTTGATAAAAAACATCTACGGACCATTGGAAAGATTCCTTTAGACTAAGCCAACAGTCAATAATAAAAAAAATAAAAACCAAACAAAGAGAAGTTGTTTGTAGAATTTAAAATTGGACCCTAATTATAAATGCAAACTTAAATTTCGTGTTACCTATCTAAGAAACACAGATATGCTTAACAAAAGAGATCACCAACCCACAGAATAAAATAGAATAAGAAAGATATCGGCGTATTCACGAGGCCTGTCACTAGTGGAGTCCCCCAGGGCTCAGTATTGGAGACAGTTCTCTTTAATATCTTTATCGATGATCTGGATGAGGGGATCAAGTGCACCCTCAGTAAGTTTGCAGACGACACCAAGTTAGGTGCATGTGTTGATCTGCTCGAGGGTAGGAAGGCTCTGCAGGAGGATCTGGATAGGCTGGGCCGATGGGCTGAGGCCAACTGTATGAAGTTCACCAAGGCCAAGTGCCGGGTCCTGCACCTGGGGCACAACAACCCCAAGCAGAGCTACAGGCTGGGAGAGGAGTGGTTGGAAAGCTGCCTGGCAGAGAAGGACCTGGGAGTATTGTTTGATAGTCAGCTGAATATGAGCCAGCAGTGTGCTCAGGTGGCCAAGACGGCCAACAGCATCCTGGTTTGTATAAGAAGCAGTGTGGCCAGCAGGGCTAGGGAAGTGATTGTCCCCCTTTACTCGGCTCTGAAGAGGCCGCACCTCGAGTACTGGGTTCAGTTTTGGGCCCCTCACTACAAGAAGGACATCGAGGTGCTTGAGAGAGTCCAGAGAAGGGCAACAAAGCTGGTGAGGGTTCTGGAGGACAAGTCTTATGAGGAGCAGCTGAGGGAGCTGGGATTGTTCAGCCTGGAGAAGAGGAGGCTCAGGGGCGACCTTATCACTCTCTACAGGTACCTTAAAGGAGGCTGTAGCGAGGTGGGTATTGGTCTATTCTCCCATGTGCCTGGTGACAGGACGAGGTGGAATGTGCTAAAGTTGCACCAGGGGAGGTTTAGGTTGGATATTAGGAAGAACTCCTTTACTGAAAGGGTTGTTAGGCATTGGAATGGACTGCCCAGGGAAGTGGTTGAGTCACCATCCCTTGAGGCATTTACAGGACATTTAGATGTAGAGCTTAGTGATATGGTTTAGTGGAGGACTTGTTAGTGTTAGGTCAGAGGTTGGACTAGATGATCTTGGAGGTCTCTTCCAACCTAGATGTTTCTGTGATTCTGTGATTCTGTGATTTAGACTTGTTGAACCTCATTAAGTTCACATGGGCCCACTTCTCAAGCCTGTCCAAGTCCCTTTGGATGGCAGCACTCATCTTGGTGTCATCTGCAAACTTACTGAGGGTGCACTCAATCCCACTGTCTAGGTTATTAATAAAGATATTAAACAGTACCGGTCCCAAGACAGACCCCTAAGGTACACCACTCGTCACTAGCCTGAAGTTTTAGGGGTTAAGATTAAAGGGTAGTTTCTATTTTGGGGGTTGGTTTTGGTTTGTTTTTATTTTTGTTTGTTTGTGTCATGGTTTAGGATGAGAAAAATGTTGATAACACACTGATGTTTTAATTACTGCAGAGCAGCGATTACGCTAAGTCACAGACTTTTCGACTTCTCATTACCACCCTGTCAGTGAGGAGTGCACAAGAAGTCATGAGGTGACAGAACCAGGACAGCTGATCCAGACTGGTTAAAGAAATATTCCATACCATGTGATGCCATGCTGAACAATTAATATGGGGTGGCTGTCTGGAGGAACGGGTTGCGGTGGGGGTGTGGATGAGCTAGGCGTAGGTCATTGGATGGTGAGCAATTGCATTGTGCATCACTTGCTTTGTACATATTACTATTTTTACTGTTTATTATTGTTATTGTCATTATTATTATTTCTCTTTCATTTCTGTCCTATTATACTGTTTTTATCTCAACCCACAAGCTTTTAATATTTTTCCCCCCTGTTCTCTCCCACATCCCACTGTGAGGTGAGGGTGAGCAAATGGCTCTGTAGTACTTATCTGCCTGCTGGGTTAAACCACAAGAGTTTGGTTTTGATTTTCCTTTAAATACATCTTTAATTGAAAAACACATATTGTCATGGAGAACATGTCAACAGACTGAAGATCCTATTACCCAATAAGGTAGTGAGAAATATATCTGGTATATAAGACTGTCACTCCATGTGGGTGGAGTGACTGAGTTTTCTAATGGATTTCACAGCTGTCTCCTAAATAACAAAATAATGTTCCTGACAAATGGATTTGCTTCCTGAGATACTTGGCATATAAATCAAAGTTTCACAGTTATAGCATCTAACTGGGAGTTATACAATAGAGTACCTTATTTGAGAAAACCTCAGTCTGATTAGCAAAATAACGAAGCTTCAGGGTGCAACTGAAGTCAGTGGGAGATCTGCTGTGAACATATAAAGTACAAGCACTATAAAATGCTGAATAATCTGATAAAATCAAGCACCTCCAATTTGACTTAGAATAGTGAATATACCCCTCCAAGGAAAGCTCTCAGTGCTGTGCCTTCCCTCTTAAAAACACAGTATCATTGGGCTTTTAATGATCTATTGTTTTATATTCATCCAAACATATACAAGTAAATATTAAGAAAAATTTTAAAAGGTCAGTGAATTATTCAGTGAGTAGAGCACTAGATTTGGACTCTTAGAGCGCAGTCTTAGTCCCAGTCACATGTGCTTTTGTTTCTCATCAACTCTACAAGTATCCAGAATGCAAGTTTTTTATAACAGATACAGACTCTTATTAGGTTGCATTATTGTATTTATTTCTACTGTCATGCAAACAAGAAATTGGCAAATAGCAAATGTAATCACTGTTTAAAATCTAGAAGTGACCAAGAGATGCTAGCAGTATTGCGTATGTGAGAAAAGATAAGCGATAAACAAACTTCACAAGAGTAGAGGGCATTACTACAAGGATTCTTAGTTTTGGGGAGGGGGGAGAGAGAGAAAAACATTAGATTAAATGCAGTAACTTAGTAGGCTGTTGAACTTCACAGCTGGATGCTCCTACCTGTTGGCATCCTAGTGATAGCAGTGGAAAATGGCTATTTGTCAGAAGCACTTTTTTCCCCATACAGTGAAAAAGAAGTTGAAAGCGTCCTACAAGAGAGAAAGAAGATTCAAGAACAAAACACCCTACTTGCTTGTCACTCATTTCAGTATAAAATGTCAGGTATTATTTTGCAAACAACAAACTCTGACATAAATTATGCCAACACTATGTCAATGAAGGCTATTTGGCACTCTTTTTTTGTTATTTCCAAGCCACTCTTGAACTATCTCAGATATTGCTGTTCTACATTTCTGTCACACAATTCACACAGGTGATTGCAACTCAAGAACAGAAGCTTTTCAAAAGCCTAGGATATAATTTGAGTGATATCTTTTTTCTTCAATAACAGCATAACTTAAGTTTTAAGAAAAGTATTTTATTTTTCTAAAGGTGTGGTGTTTTGTTTTTCTTTATTTTTTTCCTTTTTTTTTTTTTTTTTAAAGAAATTTAATCTGTTTTCTTCCATAGGTATATAAGAAATAGGTTACACAAAAGGTGATATCTCAACACACTTTGTCTACCTACACTTAGTTTTTCAGATTAAGCAGATGAGGGAAAATATTTACTGAATATCCTAGGTGTGTCATTCTAGAAATAGACTTATGAGCTACTGAACATTCATGATACAATTCTTCTCCCAAATCTTTCATTTTTGTATGGTGTTTAATACTGTTAGAGACTAAAAACTATCCTTAAAATTATACATCATAAAATTAGTTTATTGTAAAGGTACTGTATTTATATAGTTACAATCATTGCTTTATTTGTTTTAGCTCTGCCATACGTAACTTATATAGCCACTGTAAATTAGAGAACACAGCTCTACAGCTTCATATCTAGTAGCTGTCAATTACTATCAATTTTTTTTTTCTCATTTTATGAGATGTTACTCTGATGATGCTGTGCCTTAACTTCAGAAGGCACTATGTTTTCTGAGACTCCATTCGAATTATTTTCCTTTCCTTTTTTTTTTTTTTTGCGGGGGAATATTAAGTCAGCCTACCACATGGTAAATGATTATAAATAGTCTTATGAAATTTAGCTAGATTTTTTTTGGATCATTTTTTGATTTGTGTTTTTTAACTTCATAAAATATTGTACTTTCCACCTGTCTTCACTACTCATCTGCATTACTGTAGATTATTACAGCATGTACATTAAATTAAAAAATCAATATGGTTGTAGGTTTAGAAATATTTCCTTAGAGAAAACTTCTGAGATCACTTTTAGTATTATCTATTGTCATAATTATCCCCCTCTGGTGACCACTCTGTGTAAATGACAAACTGTCAACTACTATAAACTAGCTATGCAGATTAATATTTATTATTAATAATAATTTTATTATTATTATTATTATATGAAGTATATAAAAATTGTATTCTGTGGATGAAAGGTTCTGATCTCCATGTTTTTGGTATGTGTGGACATGATACATAATTTTTTTTTACAGATATTATGGACAATTTGACATCCAGAGATTGATTCTCACATAAATTAGGATCATATTACTATGCTTTATCAAAGCAAAAGGAACATGAAAATATTAGAGTGAAAATATTTGATAAATATCATCACTAAAGAACCTTTAAGTCATCTACTCAAGAACCTTTACAGTCCAAAATCAATATCAATGATGGAAGCATAAATGAAGAAAAAATAATTCTAAAAACATAGTTCTAAATCCACCATATTTTGTTGCATTGATTATTTTTCAACAAATATATAGTAAAAACAAGAAAGTAAATTTCACAGTAATGTGAAGATTAATTCAATGAGATATTTTCTATTTGAAAGAATTAACAGTCTCTTCTATTAAAGTTAGTAAGGTGAAAAAAATAAGATGACAAACAGAATGACAGATATTCATTTACCTTAGTTTAAGAAATATGATAAATTTGATAGATAAGCATGACATCTGCAGAAATGTGAATCATCTGCAGTTAGCTTAAAATGATAAGAGCTGAGGGAGATAATTTTATGCTTTGGGATATAAGTGATAACAACTGAATCTCAGGAAAGAACATCCTTTCAAGCTACAATTCTGATGAAGTAGGTGTGATGTGAGTACCATATTTGCCACATTACCAGCTGCTTGACATCTATAAGGACATCATGCCATAAGCTTACTTTTTAGAAAACTGACAAAAATAAATTTGGTCAAAAGACAGAACCGCAAACAATTTGATGGAACTTTTTTTTTTCTTTTTTTTTTTTTTCTTGCGTAGCTCTGACTGTGCAGGTTGTACTTTCTGATCACCTTAATTCTTAATGGCCTGGATGCTGGTGTTTTACATATATAAAGGGGAATATGTCTGATCAGACTTAACAGGAGGAACAAATTATCAGGAATTAGAGCTGGTCAAAACAACTGCATTATTCTAGTCTTTCTAACCTGGTATTGTAAGAGATGTACTCTCCAGAGAGCTCCAGATTGGAAAAACTCCTCATTAGACATCAGACATTAGGCCTGGCCATCTTGTGTAAATGCTCAATGAACAGCCTCTAAAGATTTACTTATAAACATACATAAAACTTTACATTTGTTATTTTCTGGGGTTAAAAAAAAATAGTGGAAATAGCAATGTATACGTGTCTGCAGGGCTATGACTCATTGGCATTACAAAGTTGTGGTGGGATGGTTCCTATAGTTGGAGTGTGGGAATGGAAGGATACAGGTTCTTTAGGAATCACAGGCAGGGGAGAGACGAGGGCGGGGCATGGTCCTTTATGTCAGTGACCAGCTGAAGTGCAGAGAGCTCCACGTGGGGATGGACGAGGAGCCAACAGAGAGTTTATGGGTCAGGATTAAAGAGAGGGCAGGAACAGGTGACATTATAGTGGGAGTCTGCTATAGGCTGACCAAGCAGATAGACCCTCTATGGATGGAAAGGAACAGCCTCACATTCACGAGCCCTGGTCCTCATGGTGGTCTTCGACCACTTAGATATCTGATGGAAGAACAACACAGCATGATATCTGATGGAGAGACAGCACAGCAGGGCATAGGCAATCCAGGAGGTTCCCAAAATGCACTGACGAAAACTTCCTTTTCCAAGTGAGAGAGGAGACAACAAGGAGAGGTGTTATGCTCAACCTCATTCTCACCAACAAGGAGGGGCTGGTGGGGAACGTGAAACAAAGGCAGACTTGGCTACAGTGACCATGAAATGGTGCAGTTTAGGATCCTGAGGGTAGCAAGGAGGTAGCACAACAAACTTACAAACCTGTACTTTGGGAGAACACACATTGACTTCTTCAGGGATCTGCTTGGTAGACTAGATGGGACAAAGCCCTGGAGGGAAGAGGTGTCCTAGAAAGACGGTTAATATTCAAGGATCCCTTCCTCCAAGCTCAGGAGCAATGCATCCTGACAAAGAGGAAGTCAGGCTAAAATGCCAGGAGGCTTGCGTGGAAGAACAAGGTGCTCCTGGCCAAACTCACGCAGAAAAAGGAGACCTACGGAGGGTGAAAGCAAGGACAGATAGCCTGGGAGGAATACTGAGAAATCATCCAAGTAGCCAGGGATCAAGTTAGGAAAGCTAAAGCCCTGTTAGAATTAATTTTTTCCAGGGATTTCAAGGGCAACAAGAAAGTCTTCTATAAGTATGTCAATGATAAAACAAAGACTAGGGAAATTGTGGACTCTGTCCAGAAAGAAACAAGAGACCTGGTCACCTGGGGTGTGGAGAAGGCTGAGGTACCTAATGACTTTTTTTCCTCAGTCTTCACTGACAAGAGTTCTAGCCACATATATCAAGACCCAGAAGGCAAAGGGAGAATGAAAAACTACCCACTGTAGGGGAAGATATGTTCAAGACCATCTAAGGAATCTGAAGGTATACAACACCACAGGACCTGATGAGATGCATCTGAGGTTCTTGAGGGAACTGGCAGATGTAGTCATTAAACCACTATCCATCATATTTGATAAGTCATGGCAGACCAGTGAAGTTCCCACTGACTGGAAGAGGGGAAGCAAGCTCAGTTTTCAAAAAGGGAAAAAAGAAAGACGGGGAACTACAAGCCAGTCAGTTTCACCTCTGCATCTGGCAAGATTATGGAGCAAATCCTCTTGGAAACTATTCAAAGGCACACAGAGAACAGAGAAGTGACTGGTGACAGCCAACATGGCTTCACTAAGGGCAAATCATGCCTGACAAATTGTTGGTCTTCTACAATGGGGTTACAGCATCAGTGGATAGGGGAACAGTAACTGACATCTTTTACCTGGACCTGTGCAAAGCATTTGACACTGTCCTGCACAACATCCTTGTCTCCAAATTGGGGAGACATGGTTTTGATGGATGGGCCACTCATTGGGTAGGGAATTGACTGGATGTTTGCAGTCAAAGAGTTGACGTCAACAGCTCAGTGACCAGGTGGAGACAAGTGGTGTTTCTCAGGGGTCAGTACTGGGACCAGGGCTGTTTAACACCTTCGTTGGTGACATGGACATAGATCAAGTGCACCTTCAGGAAGTTTGTTGATGACACCAAGCTGTGTGGTGCAGTCAACGTGCTAGAGGGAAGGGGTGCCATCCAAAGGGACCTAGACAAGCTTGAGAGGTGGGCCTGTGCAAAATTCATGAAGTTCAACAAGGCCAACTGCAAGGTCCTGCACTGGGGCTGAGGCAATCCCAAGAACAAATACAGGCTGGGAGGAGAATGAATTGAGAACAATCCAGATGAGACAACCTTGGGATGTTGGTATATTAGAAGCTTGGCATGATCTGGCAATATGCACTCTCAGCCCAGAAAGCCAATGGTGTCCTGGGCTGCATCAAAAGAAGCATGACCAGCAAATCAAGGGAGGTGATTCTCCTCCTCTACTCTGCTCTCTTGAGAGCCTACCTGGAGTACTGTGTTCAGCTCTGGGGCCCGCAGCAGAAGAAGGACATGGACCTATTACAACAAGTCCAGAGGAGGACCAAAAAGGTGATCAAAGGGCTGGAATACCTCTATCTATGAAGACAGGCTGAGAAATGAGGTTGTTCAGCCTGGAGAAGAGAAGGCTCCAGGGAGCCCTTACCTTTCAGTAATTTAAGTGGGCCTACAGGAAAGCTGAGGAGGGACTCTTTGTCAAGGAATGTAGGGATAGGACAAGGAGCAATGGCTTTAAACTAAAATAAGGTAGATTTAAATTAGATATAAGGAAGAAATTTAGCTTGAGGGTGGTGAAGTACTGGAACAGGTTGTCCAGAGAAATTGTGGATGCCCCATCCCTGGAGGTGTTCAAGGTCAGGTTGGATGGGACTTCGGGCAACCTGGTATAGTGGCAGATTTTGCTGTCCATGGCAGGGAATTTGGAATTAGATGCTTGTTAAGGTCCCTTCCAACCCAAACCATTCTATGATTCCATGATTCCATGATTCCATGATTCCATGATTCCATGATTCCATGATTCTGTGATTCTATGATTCTTTAATTCTTTTGTTCCCTCCCCAAACCAAAGTGGGTTTATTGTGTTGTGTAGTAACTTTCTTGTTTGTATCAGGGTGCAAGAAATAAGGGTCTGCTCCACGTGGCAAACCAAACTGTGGCCACAGACTAGGCAGGACATTGTGCCACCAAACATGACACAGAGCCACAATACCTGAGAAAAGCCAGGTTGGTCACAGTACCAGGTTGTCACAAAGGTGAGATATGGTCAATCTGCAACATTCAGTCAGCAAGTCAGAACCAGAGGAGACAGGGCTACCTACTTCTCAGCTTAGGCTGTTTTTAAGCCCCTGGGTCCATGGGCAGGAAGCACTTTTTAGAAAGTGCCAATTGAGGCTGGCAATGAAAAACTGTGTGTGCCCACAGGTCCCTGAGACTTGGCTTTGTGGTCTAAAAAGTCATTTATCATAGATCATGCATAGACTTGTCTTTGCTGATTTACCCTTAAGTAACATTGACATAATTCCATTCTATCGGCTGAGATAGTTTTAGATTTTATTACTGTGATACATACTTCATTTTTAACCGAAATTATAGAAAGGGAGCCCACATAGGTGGACCAGTGGTTTTGTTTTAGGTTAGGACTGCCCTGGTCAAGGAGGGTCTTGAAACCATAAGAGTTCAGTAGATAACAAGCATACACATGCCTGTATATACACAGATACACACATCAAATTTGTAAAACAATTTCTAATTTTCTTCCAAGACACAAGCTGGTGGGTTACTTACCCACTGTTCCAGCCACATATAGCAATAGGGAATACAAAATAGACACATTCTCTCTTTTTTTTTTCTTTTTTTTTTCTTTATTTTTTTTCTTTTTTTCTCCTTTCACAGAAGCATCTCACTGACCATTTTTTAGCTCTGTGTGATCAAAACTTCTTCACCAACCACTTTTCTCATGAACACTTGCTCACTTATTGCCAAGTTTCCAAGAAAACTTGCTACAAATGTTTATGTGGACAATATAGGGAACATTTAACGGCTTTGCAGCTTATTGTAGGTTATAGTACAGTAGTCTGGAAAGCGTGCCTATTTAAAATTCCTGTATTTTGTGTTGATAACTAGACATGATTTTGTTGTTAATTTCATATATTTTTTTTTTTACCTCAGTGATCTGTTTGTGCTTCAATCACACAGCTCTAGAGTTTGCAGAAATTAGATGTTCATGCTTCTGTTTCATCATGTGTTGCTTGTAATTAACTTGATTGTTAAAACCTGTCAGACTCATGACCATCTTTTTGAACTAAAAATAATATTTGGCATATGTAAAGCAAAATTAATCCTTAAAGTGATTTGTATTGATCTGGCATATGGCCAAATGCCCAATAGGTTTAAGTCAGCATAAAGTCATTTACATCAGTGAAGGGATGGCAGTTTATATCAGCCAAAAATTCAACCCAGATAGACTGACAACACAATTTTGAAAATATTTGACCCTTTTGATGTGTGTGGTAGACTCTTACAAGCCTCTCTTTTCGAAGTGTAAGCTACATACATTATTTAATTAAAATGTAAGTGCAGTTTCTCTACTACTGTTAATACATTTTTTCCCTTCCCTTCCCTTCCCTTCCCTTCCCTTCCCTTCCCTTCCCTTCCCTTCCCTTCCCTTCCCTTCCCTTCCCTTCCCTTCCCTTCCCTTCCCTTCCCTTCCCTTCCCTTCCCTTCCCTTCCCTTCCCTTCCCTTCCCTTCCCTTCCCTTCCCTTCCCTTCCCTTCCCTTCCCTTCCCTTCCCTTCCCTTCCCTTCCCTTCCCTTCCCTTCCCTTCCCTTCCCTTCCCTTCCCTTCCCTTCCCTTCCCTTCCCTTCCCTTCCCTTCCCTTCCCTTCCCTTCCCTCCCCTCCCCTCCCCTCCCCTCCCCTCCCCTCCCCTCCCCTCCCCTCCCCTCCCCTCCCCTCCCCTCCCCTCCCCTCCCCTCCCCTCCCCTCCCCTCCCCTCCCCTCCCCTCCCCTCCCCTCCCCTCCCCTCCCCTCCCCTCCCCTCCCCTTCCCTTCCCTTCCCTTCCCTTCCCTTCCCTTCCCTTCCCTTCCCTTCCCTTCCCTTCCCTTCCCTTCCCTTCCCTTCCCTCTTTCCTTTTCCTAACGTCTCTCCGTTGTAGGTAACAACAGACATTTAAACCTTTTTTACCACAAAAGTAAATCTGTGAACTAGGCACTTCTTCACTGAAGCACTGATACTTCAAAATGCATAGGATTTCTGTAGGTTACACAATAGTTATTTAAATAGAAAATAAGAAAGGATCTTCCAGTTTGTTGTTGTTGTTTGATTGTTTGCTTTTTATCTGAATGATTTGTGTTTAATCTAATACAGTTTATGAATATGGAGACGAATTCTTCAGGTTGTGCTGGTTTCTTTTCACACCAAAACACTGCTCACCAGCCAACATATAAGTACATCTCCAGAAAAATATATATATATATATCCGTAGCAAATTAGATTTTTATAATAAACATTGAAAACGGACCATGTTTCACACAACTTCATTTAGTATATATATTCCAAGAGAGATTGTTTTCCCACAGCTGCTAGTCAACTCAGCATCCCTGTACATTTTTCTACCTCTGCATTTCCTATGCTTATTTCTATTTTTTTTTTTTTAGCTACATCGCTTAAGGGTTAACTTCTGTACCCTTCCCTTCCTCTTTATTTATCTCACTGAAGCAGCTGTGATAGTTGCAGTCACCCTACAACTGAAATGGCAGGCAGACTCCTCTGAGATTGCTTTACCACTCTGTAAGCAGCTGCTGGGGGAACACAGAGACACAGTGCACTCTATATATCGTTTCCCTGAGTCTCAGAATATTTTCTGTATGATAGTCTCTTTTCCAGCTGGTTTGAGGGCTGAGAGTCCCAAGGCAGGTCCAATAGACACACTTGTGGGCTGATAGACCTATTCATTGGACTATTAGTAGAAGCATTATTTTCTTTAATTGAGTGTTAGAAATGATAATAAATATGACTAAAGCTATATCTTGTAGTGCTTTGCAAAACCTCTCAGTTTGAATTCATTACTCTAATCTGCTTCTGTGATGAAATAAGGAGAAAGGAGAAATAAAACCATCTTTACTTAAGAAAATATAAATATTTTACCCTAAATTTCGTCCTGTTGCTAGACAAAAAATTATTCAAAAATAAACTTATACGTATATATATACACACATATAAAATTATGTCTCACAAGAACTGGCAAAGACTTTGCTCTGTCAGTTTTACTTTAAAAGAGAGAATAATTGTGTATAATAGTGCTAAATAAGTCATCTTTATTCTTGAAAGATAACTACTCAGTTTCTACAGCTGAAACAGAATATCAACTATGTACTCCAGAGGGGTGTTGTCTGCTTCTTTTCATCTTCAGCAGATGAATTTTGCCTCTGGTGCTTGATTCATGACTCAAGGGAATCTAAAATGATACTATAAAATAAAAGATGTCTAGAATGAAAATACAGTTATAGATTATTGCATAGAATTGTGATGCTCTTTAGAGGGCTTTATAGAACAGAATCTTCAAATCCCATCTTTTTCCTGCAATGAAAAAGGAAACTCATAAGAAGACTTTAAGTTGACTTATAAAAGAATCAATCTTATTTGAAAAGTTTGTGTATGGGCTGTTTTGTCTTTTGTTCCCTTAACTTTATGCTTCTGAGAGACAGATCCTCAGACTATTTTGAATAGTTTAGCTGGGACTGGAAAAATATAAACCAGGATTAGAAGACTAGAAAAATTTCAGATGAAATTTCAAATTCAGAATCTAACTACCTGTTCCAATGGGGGGCTAGCACAAGATGCTTCAGAGGAAGACTAAAGAAGCCTGTAGTAGACAGCATGCAATAACCTGTTCCTGCCTTTAGTCTCATCCCAGTGTTGAAAAGGAGGCATGAGTATGAAATTGAAAATTTAGCAATCCTCACTGATTTTAAATCTGTAGACAATCCCCATTCTTATTATTTCTAATAAGAATTTTTACCATTTCGTACAAATTTATAGTTCCTACTTTCTTTGCTTTGCTTACTTTCTGTGGCAATGAGTTCTGCATTTCTTGGAAAACCAAATTATATTAATTTCTTATTTTTTTGGTTTTCAGGTCTGTTATGGATTCATATTGTTCTTATGTCATTACAAATGAGAGCAAACAATCTGCTTTTCACAGCTTCACAGACTTTTGATCCATTTCCTTTCTTACACGTCAATTTCCTTGGCTAAGTGACTCTAATCTTTTGTCTCCATTTTCATAATAATGCTTTGTCAATTCCTAGCTAATCTCTATTAACACACCTCTGGTGTGGAAGTGATTTTCGTAATACAGTAATATCTGTATATTACGGGAGAAATCTCATTATCATTTCACTTAGTGTTACTGCAGCCATTTCCCTATTGTGACTGTACTTCGTATTCTGATTTCTACACAGCATGCACAGATCATCACTGAAAGTGTTTCTTTTTTTTTTTCTTTTTTTTTTTCCAAACAGGCATTTTTTTAAATTTATTTATTTATTTATTTATTTTAGTTTGGAGCAGACTAGTGGTTTTTTTACAACACTTCAAATTTGTAAATATGAGAATTACTTTGTTTTGTATGTTCTGTCTTTGTTTCAAAATTGGAAGAAAGACATGTAAGAATATCTCTATGGTCTTAGTTAAATCCCAAAGCCCTGGTCAAGTAGTCCTTATGTCACTGTAATACCTCTGTCCCACTGAAGGGTCAGAGTATAGTGTATTGTAGGCTTTTTCTCCAAACAGTCAGTCTTACAAGCAGGAAACATCCAAAGAGGTGAAGACTACAAAACACACAGAAAAGTACGGCTTTAACTTGTGGATTCTATAGCAAGTCTTAAAAGTCCTATGTGTAGATATATATATATATATATATCCTTTATTAACTTCTATTTATCAAGAGAAACAGACTGTTGCCATCTAGAAATGCTGATAATATAGCTTTGAATACTAATGACTTGTACACAGTAAAATTTATCTTACTATTGAAAGTTTTGGCAAAGTCATCCATACTGCTCAAAGTCAGAAATGATAAAGTATCCAAAATTCTCTTGCTATAAGGTTGTGACTATGAAACAGTTGAGTAAAGAATCTAAGAATCTTGTGCTCTATCTCTGAAATAATTGAAATTCAGAAATTGAAATTCAATAAAAAAGAAAACCAGGTTGGTGACAATCATTAATATTTCCCATAAGGTAGATACATTTCCAAGAATTTCTGCTTTATCTCTTCATTTAATGGTTGGGGGGGGGGGGGGGGGCAGAGGAAGGAGGAGTAGAATATTATTATTATTATTATTAATAATAATAATAATAATAATAATCTGCTCTTTTTCTCCCATAATGTCTGACCAAAAACTTCATCATTTTGCTTATTATAGGTAAGTATTACACTTTCTTTTACATCTATCACAATAATCCAGGCCATCTCTGTGGCAAGTCAGGAATAATAGCAGATAGAAAATGGCAAGACAGGTTAGCTGCTTGCTGCCTTTAATCTTGTTACCCCAGCCACTGTTGTTCCTCATCATTCAAGGTGTACCACCTTGAAACAGCAGCAGCAGCTAAGGTACCTCCTTCACCTGTGCCAGAATCCCGGATACTGTTTAGGTCCTCAGTGCATAGCATGAGTTGCAGAAACAGACATTTAATGATTTTAGATTTTTGGGTGTGGACTGATAAAGGGGAAAGATGAATGAAATTTCCTTGCCCTCTTATGTGGGGTTTCCGGAAAGAGGGGGAGGGGAGATGTAAATGCACATTAAAATTGGGAATTAATCTAAATAAAAACACAAAATAAGTATATACATCTACATTTCTCTTTAAATCTCAGAACTCAAAATGAAACTCCAGAAAGGATAGCATATGTTTATATTTGTACATAAATATATGTACACATACATATATATACACATTATTTACAAATCAACAGTTATTTATTACATAGTGAGCTTGTTTACTTAGTCCCTACCATGCTTAATCTCCATAGTTCACTCCACAGCTAATATATAACTTTTTTAACTTTACACATGTTCAATAATGTTTACAGGAATAAAGATGTAGAACTTAACTTTTTGTTTGTTTGTTTTGTTTTTATTTTTAGGCAGATATGCTTTGTTTTCTGTTTTTGCAGGGTTTGAGAGATGCAAACTGTGTTGACACAATTTTCATTTCATGAATAATAAAATTATTATTGGAAGAAGTTTATTTTTGAATTAAAATTGACTGAGAATATATTGATGGGGTTAATTATTGGCATTATTTATATTTATCATTATAATTATAATTATTATTGTTATACTGAATAATGACAGTGAGGGAAATTATTTTTCCTAAATTGGTACCTCCAAGCCAAGACTAAAAAATATAGTTATAATTAAAGACTGAAGATTTTTAACCACCCTTTCTTGTTACATGACACTTTTCCATGCCTAATGAAACAAGTGATAACACTAGCTGTGATTATGACACCAGGTTATAATAATAATTATTATTATTATCATACAGATGTATGATAATTATTGACTTTTTCAGACATATTAGAAGGTTTAGTAACAAGAACATTGTGGAGTATATATAGGCAACATGAATCTCTTATTTTCCAAAAGCATAATTCAGAGATGTATTTACACTGCATTATTTAGGCAGATATTGTTGAAATGACTGTTCTTTTGCCAAAAATTAACAAGGTAAGAGGAAAACCCCAAAAATGAAAAAAATGCACATAGCCACAGTTACTGTCAGCTTTTCAGTAAGCACAAAAACATACTGTTTAAGCTATCTAAGCTGTAGCTCAGCTCAGCCTCAGTCTATGGGTTTAGAAACAGAAATGGAAAGGAGGAACTGTACAGAGAATGACATGGTGGAGAATGTTCTCATACCTGCCCTGGGAAAGTAGCACAACCAGCGTGCCCAGCTCCAGTGCCTGCACACAAGCATACTGACAATAGGAAAAAAAGTATAGGAGGAACTAAAAGTTTGCGCACAGTCACAGAGTTGAAAAGGAAGCTGTGTCCTGTTTTCTGCTGGTTAATGGGTGGCTACAGAGGAGACAGATTATTTTCAAATTGCACAGTGTAAGAATGAGATGCAATGGCTGTCTTGCAAGAACAGAAATTCTTACCTGACGTGAGGAAAAAATTCTTCATGAATGAGGATGATCAAACACCGAACAAGTGCCCAGTGCAACTTAGATACTACTGTCATTACAGATATTCAAAACTCAGCTGGGCGAGGGCCTTTTTTCAGCCCTGCTTAAAGATGTGTTTTGATCACCTGACCCCCAAAAGTATTGTCTGATATAAATGATCCTACAATCCTATATAACAATAAGAGCTAAAGAAAGATAGATTCAAAGAAAAGAAGGCCATTGTTTATAACTGGAATACTTTAAATAAATGACAGGAAATCTCATTTATTTTTTTCTTCCCATGGGATTAAAACTATCTGAAAACAAATTCCCTGTCACTGGGTTTTATTTAACTCCCTGTTTACAGTTCTTAACTAGCCATCAGCAACTCTTCAAATTTAATTAGTCTCCTTGTTCTCCTCATGAAACCAAATTACCATCTTCACAAAATAGTTTTTATTATTCTATGCAGTATTTTCGCTAATTCTAAAATGCAGGAAGGTCCATTCTAATGGGTTTCAGCAATAATTTTAGAAATGTAAAGCTTACATCACCTGAGTTTACTGTCTCAACAGATGAGACATTCTGGCATTTAACCCAAGAGACTTTATCCATATTGAAAGGACATTCTAAATTAGACACCTACTGTTGGATTGGATTGAATGCTACCTGGGAATGGGTATTCACTGACTACAGAGGGATAGTGAATGGCTAGATAATAAATATCTGATTTCTACACAGCTGTAGTTTAGGTGAAGTGATCGTCATGTTTACTCCCTACTTATTTCTTACTCATGTGTAGCTGTACTCTTGCGGGCCTAAAGCCATAAAGAAACAAGGCAAGAGTGAGCATGGGCATGCACTGTGTGGAGTCCTTCAATAGAGTATTTAACTTACAAACTATGACCCAGCAGGCAAATACTAGATTTCATTAAGCATTTGTTTGTTTGCAGGTTTTTGCCTTTTTTTTTTTTTTTTAATTTTAATTTTGTTTTTAACTTTTGCATCTCTAAGGGCCTGTTGTAGTGTAAAGTTGAAGTGCAAAGAGGCATCTACATGGCATTCTCTTGAAGCTGGAAACCTGCCAGAGAGACACACAACCCTGCCACCCATGTGGGAGCCCTTCCCAGTCGGGTGGTGAGGTGGTGCTACCACTCACAGTCACTGATGGATAGAGATGTGGTGGCTGTGTAGTGAGGGGTCACTAAATGTGTTAAGGTACTGACATGTGACTGTGTGTTGTCATAAAACTATTAAACAAGGTTTTTATGTGAAAATGGATAGTAGAACTCAATATCCCTTGTGCTGGCCAGCACCTGATTCAAACACCAGTTTCTGTGCAAATTGTTCTTTCAGTGTCAGAGATTTAATTGCCCTGTGACAAGCTGGTATCAAGGGCAGGGAGCATATCAGCTGGCTTAATGAGTACAGGTAGCACTGTGCAGCTTAAGTCTCAAAAGCAGTATAAATGAATTAATTTGGCGCAATACCAAAGTTAGAACAAATAGCCTCAGACAGCTCCTCATACAGAGACCTCTTAACCAATTCCAAGGCTACTAGTTATGTGATTACTGCCAAGCTAGGGGTCAGCACAATTACTTCACTAACCTGTAATGCCGAGACACTCTTACAATATTAAAAAAATAAAGTAAAATAAATAACATAACATATCATAAAACATAACATAAAATGTGCCTGAATCTAAATGTTTTGATTTCTGTGATGAGTTCCTTTCTCTGATATGCAATTTCACATAGAATTGTGTAGATTTTTTTCCCTCCCTTGTTCTAGAATTTCCTGTTCCCCATAAATTTTGCTGAGCAAGAATGGGTTTCTGTCAAATTTTTGATAGTGTTGTCAAAATGAGCAGAAAATTCCTTTGTGAAAAGCCTGAATGAATGACTTCAGGTAGATCACTTAGAAGAAGGCATTGCAGGAATTTGGCTTTCATTCAGGGCAAATCTGAAGGACTTCATAATAAGTAGTTGGCTTGATTCCTTGGAGTGATTACACATTTATTGCTTTTTCCAGATTGCTCTTAGTTTTGCTTGTTTATGCAAATTAATCACGTTATTTGCACATTAGATTTTATTCCACTAGTTCAGTACATCACTAGCCAATATGAAAGTCAGGTGCACATGAAGCTTTTTGTAAGAAAAGTTGTATAAGCAGTATGTCCATTCACATGTTTGGTGAATAACATATATATATGCCTGGAGAAGCTGGCAGCCCATGGCTTGGACAGGTACAATCTTTCCTCGGTCAAAAACTGGCTGGATGGCTGGGCCCAGAGAGTGGTGGTGAATGGACTGAAATCCGGCTGATGACTGGTCACTAGTGGTGTTCCCCTGGGGTCGGTGTTGGGGCCCATCCTCTTTAATATCTTTATTGCTGACTTGCATGAGGGAATTGAGTGCACCCTCAGTTAGTTTGCAGATGACACCAAGTTGGGGGGAAGTGTTGATCTGCCAGAGGGTAGGAAGGCCCTGCAGAGGGACATTGCCAGGATATGTTGATGGGCAGAGGCCAATGGGATGAGCTATGTGGCTAAGTGCTGGGTCCTGCTCTTTGGCCACAACAACCCCATGCAGCACTACAGGCTTTGGGCCGAGTGGCTCAAAACTGTGCAGAGAAAAAGGATCTGGCGGTGTTGGTCAGTGCTCACCTGAACATGAGTCAGCAGTGTGCCCAGGTGGCCAAGAAGGCCAACAGCATCCTGGCTTGTATCAGGCATAGTGTAGTCAGCAGGATCAGGGAGGTGATCGTTCCCCTGTACTCAGCTCTGGTGAGGCCGTGCCTCGAGTACTGTGTTCAGCTTTGGGCCCCTCAGTACAAGAAGGACATCGAAACCCTAGAACGTGTCCAGAGAAGGGCTACGAATCTGAGGAAGCAGCTGGAACACATGTCCTGTGAGGAGGGAACTGGGGTTGTTCAGTCTGGAGAAGAGGAGGCTTAGGGAAGGCTATACTGGTCTCTACAACTACCCGAAAGAAAGTTGTGTGGAGCTGGGTGTCAGTTTCCTGTCACAGATAACTAGTGATAAGACAAGAGGGAATAACCACAAGTTGCACCAGGGGAGGTTTAGGTTGGAAATCATGAGAAATTTCTTCTCAGAAAGAGTAGTCAGGCATTGGAACAAATTGCTCAGGGAGGTGGTGGAGTCACCGTCCCTGGGGTTGTTTAAGAAAAGGTTAAATGTGGTGCTTAGGGACATGGTGTAGTGGGTGGTAGTAGTGGTAGCAGTATGGTTGGACCAGATGATCTTGGAGGTTTTTCCAACTCTAATGATTCTACCTACAATTCTATATCAAATCTCAGTGTTCTGACCTGTTGTGTATATGGGCATTGTGCAAAATGCACATACAGAGTACTAGAACAAGAAAATATGGGAAAGATATATTTTGGAATTATTTGCATATGCCTGACAAAGAACATTTTTAATAGCTTTTTCCCAATTAAAAATACAGATATTTTAACATAGCAGTTAATGAACTCACACGGCAACCCATTATATTGAATATATTTACTATTGGAAAGTTCAGGTTTTATATGTTTCTGAGTACAGGAAAGGAAAGAATTTTCCTGCTGCATGAATACAGAATATGCTTATTACAACTGACCTAATCTGTTTGTGAAAACAGTTTAATATGTTTTTTTAAGTAGTGTTGTCTAAACTTAATAGGGCTATCAATGTCAAAAGGGTACAAACAGAAAGAACGTGAGGTATTTAGCATAATACAAGACAACATTTCAAAGAGTAAAATACTGATAAATATAAATATAGTCTGTATATAAGCAAAAAAGTCTTGACATAGAATATTTACTTACAGTAAGTTTTGAAAAACATATTCCCTGGCACATTTTATCAACCAATAAGAGCAGGCACCTTGGTAAATATACTACTGCAAGGAAGGGAAAAAAAAAAAAAAGTAGCTTTCAGGAAAAACTACTATATCCTTTCCATCACTGAATTTCCCTTTCCTGAACATGATAATCAGGATGTTTTCTGCAAATTATAGAAACAATAGGCTACAAGAAATTAACATTTCTCAGGTGTACTTCTGACACAATCTTTCCAAGCTTGTGAAAGAAACTCTGCTAGATGAAGTGTAACTTGACAGCTGCAGTGTAACTGTCAAGATCTAACCACAAAACACAGAAGAATACACTAATGGCTGTGAATCACATTCTTCAGCCAGTCTGTGCTGATAACAGGGTGGGTACCCCTTGCTGGTGACACTATGTTTAATTTATTGAGCATCTACCACATGTAATAGGTTACCACCACCACCTGATTGTTGAATCAACCTGATAGTTGAATCAAAACATCTAGGCTGACACAGACAGATTCGTATCCCCCCTTCATAAATAGCAGCCAAAACAGCTTTAAACAGCTGTCAACAGGAATTTTATTCATCTGTCCAACAGTTACCACTTTTCATGTCAATAAATATCAAAATGGGCAGGTTCTGTTCCTATGAAGAATTTAAAATAATTTTAAATGGTTGTCATTCTGACACTTTAAATCAGAACATACCTGTTATTTATACCATGTGCTTTAGACCTTGTCTGTGTGTGTCTATTTAACCCTATATAAGGAACTATTATCTCATTCAGCTTTCCCCGAGTTTCTTTTCACTGTATGGATTATTAACTACTCCCTGGCTCACTTTGTGGACCAGTTTCAGCTCACAGAAAAAAAAAAAAGAAAAAGAAAAAAAAACTAATTAAAAAAAAAAAAAACAGGAAAATAGAGATTTAAAGAAAAAATATTTATGAACCATCACTAATGCCTCCTGCCAGTACCAGCCTCAGATATTTCTCATATTTTTTTCTCTGAGTAGCCTAGTGTGATAACATTCCCTTTGTTGTGGTGTGGTGGTTTTACTCGGGTGGGCGGCCAAGCTCCACCACAACTGCTCTCTCACTCCCCCTCCTCAAAGAGGAACGGGGAGAAAATACGATGAAAAGGGCTCAAGGGTTGAGATAAGGACAGGGAGATCGCACAGTAATTATCATGACGGGGAAAACAGACTCAGCATAGGGAAACAGTAAGATTTATTACCTATTACTAACAAGTTAGAGAAGTGAGAAACAAAGGGAAGAAACCAAAAGCACCTTCCCCCCCATCCACCCTCTTCCACCTCCTTCCCCCGAGCGGCGCAGAGGAACGGGGGAATGGGGGTTATGTTCAGTCTATAGCGCTTCTTCGCCGCCACTCCTTCTCGGTCACTCTCGTCCCCTGTGCAGTGGGGTCCCTCCCACGGGATGCAGTCCTTGCTGAAGTGATCCGACGTGGGCTGCCCACAGGCAGCATCTCTTCAAGAACTGCTCCAGATATGGGTCCGTACCATGGGGTCCATCCCTCAGGAGCAAACTGCTCCAACCTGGATCCCCCATGGGCAGCAGCTCCTGCCAGGTCACCTGCTCCTGCGTGGTCTCCTCTCCATGGGCTACAGGTCCGGCCCGGAATCTGCTCCGGCAGGGGTCTTCCACAGGCCGCAATCTCCGTCAGTGCAGGTCCACCTGCTCCACTGTGGTCTCCTCCACGGGCTGCAGCGTGGAACCATGCTCCACCGTGGTACTCCATGGGCTGCAGGGGGACAGACTGCTTCACCATGGTCCTCACCACAGGCCACAGGGGACTTCTGCTCTGGCACCTGGGGCACCTCTACCCCTCCTTCTTCACTGACCTTGTCACCTGCAAGGCTGTTCCTCACTCCTCTCACTCTCCCAGCTGCTGTGTGGTGCAGCATTTTTTTTCTTCCCTGTCTTAAATATGCTCTCACAGAGGCTCAAACAACATCACTTATTGGCTCAGCTCTGGTCAGCAGTGGGGCCCTTACCAAACATGGGGCAGCTTCTAGATCCTTCTCACAGAAGCTACGCCCATGGCCCCCAGCTACCAAAACCTTGCCACGTAAATCCACTACATGTGACAGTTCTCTAATGTTCATGCACTGCAGTCCCTCTTCTATGAGGTGGAAAGACATGAGAGAAAGGTGTTATAGCATTATTTTTTTTCATTCACATATTAAAGAAACAGACAGCAAGAAGACCAATGTCTCCAGTTATCTTTATCAAGGAACCAATTCTGTTTCCACTGTAATCAATGTGAATAGAAGGATAGAAGAGCATGAAGACTTATTTCAAATGTGAAAAATTGGAAATGTACTTTTTAAAATGTTTTTCTTTCTATCAAAAAAAATGAACATATACAGGATCCCCAATGTATCTGAATTTGTATGCAACTATTCTATCCAATACTTAATAATTAGTTAAGGATATTGCATTTACAATAGCCTATGAATATTTCAACAAATAGATCATCACAATCCTTTTAAGCAGTGCAAGGAAGTCAAGGTGTACCTTATTCTGCTTCCTCTCTCTCAACTGGTTAGTCTGGCATGGAGAATGGGATCAGGATTGCACATGTATACAACTTTGAACAACCTTATACTTCCACCTTCTTAGCCCATTTGACTTGGATACTGAGCTGCAGACAGGCTTATGTTCAATGTGAGGTGTGGTGAAAATTCATATTTCCTCGCTAAGGATGCTGTGTTGGTAACACTCCCCTTGTTGTGGCAGTTCTCCAATGTTCATGAACTGTAGTTCATCTTCAGTATTCAGATGCACCACTGAAGAAATTAAGGATTTATTTTTTTTTAAAGTAGAGGTACGCATTCTGGAAATCAGTAAGTTTATTATTAAATAGGTTTGGCCTCGACTCTGTCAATGTGTGGATGCATGTGCACAGACAGCCTCAACTGAACAAATAGCTAAAGTAGGGATGTGACACTAAGATTTGGATAACACTTTTGAATTCACTGTAATGTAGGCAAGGAGGATCTTCGTGTCTATGTGCTGCAAAGATGTATAAAATAAAAGTTAGGGACACAAGGGAATCTATTTTAATTTCAAAGTGTGGTTGAGGAGCTTGCGGTCTATGAAAATAAACCAAAAATTGTGTTTTACTGTTTCTGCACAAGCATGGTTTATCTAATTACTGAGGATCAGCATTTAACTACGTAGTGGGGTGGGGGAGGGGGAAGTAGAGTTTCAAAGAGGCTGGAGAAGAAGAAATCAAGAAATTCTTCAGGGAAGAATTTTTACTAGTGCAGTGACTATAAATAGGGCTTTAGAATGATTGCTCAGAAACCTTTTAATGAGGCTACAGGAGAGTTCTGTTCCAAACTGTACTGAGAGTGCAATTGTGTAACCTTGTCAACACAGTGAGATCCAAACAAATGCAACCTTGAAAGAAAAATAGGTGACTATGAAGCATAGGTCTTATGCAAGGTTAATCAAAGCTATCTTTAAAACATAATCCATTACAAATACTTAAAGGCAGGAAAATGCTATGTATAAGTTCATTCACATGGAGCATGTACTGTTACTAGAATTGCTGGATAACTGTAATAAAAATTAAATCACAATATTAGTCCGCCACCATAGGAAGGAGACAGAAAGCAACATCTTTAAATACAGTCAGATAGATATTGTCAGCGCAGCTGCATTTGTGCACCTGTACGTGCATGGATAAATGGTATTTTGCATTTCTTTCTTGAAAATGTGTAACATAGGATGTTCTTTCATACTGTACAAATGTAAAATTACTTGGCACAGACCTGTATTAATTTTTCATTAAATTTAACTGGAAATTTTGTCCATAATAGTGCTATTATTTTAAAAGGAATTTTACAATAAAATGCAGCTACCCCTGGTTCAGTTGGTTATAGAGCTCTACTGTTACTGGTTTGTCAGGCACCACCAGTTAAATGCTAAACTCTAACCTGCTGTATTTCAGAGAAACTGTGTATATGGAAGATGCAAGTACAATATTGTTCTCTCTGATGACATGAGAAAAAGACCAGTGATTAAATGTCTTGAGACTTTTATTGCAGAATGTTTTGCAAGACCTTTGTAAAGAGAAGTCATCTATAACTGTTGCAACATAAAAAACTGAGGTCAGCTTCAGATAAGTAAAAAAAAAAAAAAGGTCCTTTTTAGAGTATGTTTAGCCATACTTTAAATGTAGAGAAGCTAGTCATTTGCTTAGAGATAGACACATGCCAGAAATGGCTTGTTAAGATGGGAAAGTAATTAAAATAATTTTTAAAAGCATCAGGAAAATGCGTTGAACAATTATATACAAAACCATGGTTGGTAGCTCTGTCCTTGTCCACAAAATGAGACTCAAAAAGCCAACTGTTCTGTGATTAGGTGTAAGTTATAGAAGCACAGAGTGTTAGTTGTGGAAAACTCTCTACTCTTTCACAATTTCTTCCCCTTTTCTGTACAGGTCTTCATTCAGAAGACTGAGTTTTTGAATACAATGAAACTCCACAGACTCTTTGCTACTTCACTGCTCTTCCTAGTTCGGCAGAAGATGATAAATCAGAGAGCTATATGAAAATCAGGAGCAGAGAAGAGGCCTTGTTTCTTGTTACTATATGCATCTTTGCAACTTAGAGGAAAATGGGGAAATATACATGGTGTCAAAATGGTGACTAATGGTCAGAGCACAGGACTGGACAGTTTTGAAGAGAAGTAGAATAATCTGGAAGTGGGTGTGATAAAACCACCAGATGACGGCATTCAAAGATGCAAGATGTCACCACTCTAAGTAGTACTAGTTTGCAGTAGAGATGTTGGACCAGCGACTTGTGGTAGGATAAAAATGTGAGTGTGATGTAAACTGAAGCAGAATATCAGAAAAAAAATAATAGTGAAATACTAATGGTACCATTCTAAATGACTACAACTGCAAATATGTCATATTACTACCCTTCCTTTAATCATTCTTCATTAAAAATTTTAATTCTGAATGGTGCATGCAAAAGCTTTAAATTATCACCAAAATTACAAAACCTATTTCCTACTAATTTCACAGTTATCTTCTGCCAGATGGATTTCTCACTGTTAATGCACACACTGAAAAGTGAGAATGTTGTCATTTTTGAAAATGCTGATGTGAGCCCTCTTACTTAGCTTGGAATCTCTGTGTGAAGTTGCTCGTCCTGCATGTTTCAAATTGATTTCTTGCCTACCAAGGAAGAGAAAAAGACATCATGTTACATATACACTGGGGTCAATAAAGTGTTTAGCATTCCTATGGAAATATTCTCAATTTCAATTTTTCCCCCCAGTATTCATTAGAATGAAATAATGGACTACCACTCCCCACTCCATTCCCACTCCCCCCACCCGCTCTTTTCTGGGCAAGCTTGTTCTGCAGCTATCTGAGTAAGACATCATAGGGTACTAAACAATTACCCCCCTGCATCCCAAATGCAATCCTAAAGTACTGTTCTATGAACAAATAGAAAAACATAGTATTGAAAAGTTGCATATCTCCAGTAAGGTTAATTAAAAGAGACTTTTAAAAGACTTGGAGTTCAAGGAATCTAAGGAATTACCTGAACTGGGTCAAGCAGTGACTTGTACCTTCAGCCTGTTGTCTCCCAACCAAGTACCTTGAAAAAATAAAAATAATAAAAAAAAATAATCTTGGTCCAAAATGTAATTCATAATGAAAAATATTTAATTAAAATGTTACTAACTCAGTCCAGCAATTAATATAGTGTACAGCTGTGCTTCCAATATGTTTTTTAAAACCTACCAACAATTATGTCTCATATTTCTGAGATGATGGTAGAGGTTTGGAGAGAAATTTTAAACACATTATCTATTAGTAGAAGCTGCACAAGTCAGTGTTGAAATAGTTCTCAGTACAGTAAATTTTGGAAAAAAAAAAGTGCACTGTGGCACTGCTATTATTCAGTTTGACTAACCCCTGATTTCTTCAATTTTTCAAGACAATATCTATAATATAATTTGACTGCAAAATAATTCAGGTGACTTAGCAGTAGATGAATGAGCCTTGTGGCATAATATGAAGGATGTTGCTTGCCTTAAAATTTGATGTATGGCCTTTCATTGGTATTGTACAGCACATGTAGCAATCCCACTATAACTTAGTGAAAAAGCAAACTTATTTATTTATTTATTCGTTTATTTAGTTATTGTGCAGCCTACTTATGTATAAAGGGACAACTAAATGGGAATGATGAAAGCAATCTGGAAGGAAGCTCTTCCACTTTCCTATCCTGCTTCTCTGTTCCTTAGGCGGTGGTCAATCTCTTTTGCCCGCCTGTTCCGAACTCCCTGTTTTGCTACAAGACTTCTGTCAGGGTTTGATGAGCGTATCCTCATTAAGGATGGGAAATCCTTTCTCTTTTTGGTCTAGCATCTTCCTTTCTTTATGGAGAAGTTACCACTGTTTCCATCTCTAACCTGTGACTCTATATAGTATCTATATTCAGAACCAAACTACATTTGTAGACGATAAGTAAAAATCCTTTAGAGCATGTTATTCAATAGAATACAAGCTATAAATTAAGTTAAAATATAACATTTACAGAAAATACTTTGTTTAAACTGATTTCCTCTGGAACAAATATTTACTATTTTTTATGATTTTCTGTTTCCAAGTTCTAGTGAATTTAATTCTGGTATAAGATTGCGTATATACTGTTAAGTAAGATAAAGATCACAGAATCACATAATCACAGGAATTGAAGGGGTTGGAAGGGACCTCGAAAGATCATCGGGTCCAGCCCCCCTGCCAAAGCATGTTCCTTAGAGCAGGATGCCCAGGTAGGTGTCCGGACGGGCCTTGAATATCTCCAGAGGAGACTCCACAACCTCCCTGGGCAGCCTGTTCCAGTGCTCCGTCACCCTCACGGTGAAGAAGTTCTTTCTCGTGTTGTTGCGGAACTTCCTGTGCTCTATCTTGTGGCCATTACCCCTTGTTCTATCCCCACAAACCACTGAAAAGAGATTGGCCAAATCCCACTGTCTCCCACACTTAAGACATTTGTAAACATTAATAAGACCCCCTCTCAGTCCTCTTTTCTCCAGGCTGAACAGACCCAGGTCTCTCAGCCTTTCCTCATAGGGGAGATGCTCCAGGCCCTGTATCATCTTTGTGGCCCTCCGCTGGACTCTTTCCAGGAGATCCCTGTCTTTTTTGTACCAGGGAGCCCAGAACTGGACACAGAACTCCAGGTGAGGCCTGACCAGGGCAGAGTAGAGGGGGAGGATCACCTCCCTTGACCACGCTCCTTTAAATGCATGCCAGGATCCCATTGGCCCTCTTGGCCACCAGGGCACACTGCTGGCTAATGGCCAACCTGTCGTCCACCAAGACCCCCAGGTCCTCCTCCTCAGAGCTCCTCTCCAGCAGGTCTCCCCCAGCCTGTACTGATACGTCCGGTTGTTCCTTTCCAGGTGCAGGACTCTACACTTGCTCTTATTAAACCTCATTTGGTTTCTTCCTGCCCATCTCTCCAGCCGGTCCAGGTCTCGCTGAATGGCAGCACAGCCTTCTGGCGTGTCAGCCACTCCTCCCAGCTTTGTGTCATCGGTGTACTTGCTGAGGGCAGACACTATTCCCTCATCAAGGTTGTCAATGAAGATGTTGAACAAGACCGGACCCAGCACCGACCCCTGGGGAACGCCGCTAGTCACAGGTCTCCAGCTGGACTCTGCGCCGCTGATCACCACCCTCTGAGCTCAGCCAGTCAGCCAGTTCTTAACCCACCTAACTGTCCACTCCTCTATCCCACACTGTCTCAGCTTTGCTATCAGGATGTCGTGGGAGACAGTATCGAAAGCCTTGCTAAAGTCAAGGTAGATGACATCCACTGCTCTCCCCCCATCTAACCAGCTGGTGATGCCATCATAGAAGGCAACGAGGTTGGTTGAGCATGACTTCCCCTTGGTGAATCCATGCTGACTACTCCTCATAACATTCTTCTCTTCCAATTGCTTGGAGATGACATGGAGAACAAGCTGTTCCAACACCTTTCCAGGGACAGAGGTAAGATGTGTCTGCTTCCTCCAGATGCTCTAGCCCAGGATAACTCTGTGCAACTGCTCGGGTCCAGCCCAGTGCCTGGGGACCCAGGGTCTCTGTCCAGGCTGGAGGAAGCAACTACCACTTTCCCTTTTGCATGTTCACCTGGCAGCTGCATTTAGTTTATATGGCAAGGGTTTGGTAGCAGGGGGGCTGTAGGGGTGGCCTCCGTGAGAAGAGTTCAGCAGCTGCCCCATGTTAGTTAGACAAGAGCCAGTTTCAGTCAGCTCCAAAAGGAACCCACCACTGCCAGAGTGATGTTGGCTGTGCCTCTGTGAGCGCAGATTTAAGAAAGGGAAAACAAAACAAAACAAAACAAAAACAACAACAACAAAACTGCTGCAGAACCGCAGCTGGGAGAGAGGAGTGAGAACCAGTCCTGCAGACACCAAGGTCAGTGCAGAAAGTAGGCAGGAGGTGCTCCAGGCACGGAGCAGCAGTTCCCCTGCAGCCTGTGGAGAGGCCCCTGGTGGAGCAGGCTGTCCCCCTGCAGCCCAGGGGTCCCACATGGAGCAGATCTCCACGCTGCAGCCCATGGAGGAGTCCCCGGTGGAGCAGGTGGATGTGGCCTGAACAAGGCTGCAGTTCACGGAGAGCTCCTCCAGGAGCAGACTCTGAAGTGTAGCTGCAGCCGATGAGGAGGAGCCCATGCAGGAGTAGAAGACCCCGCTCTCAAGTAACTGTTACTAGGATGCCATTTGCTCCACTAGCTGGCACCACAGGCCATGGGGTCTACATCTCTGACCTGGCTCCAGTAACTAACACCAGTTTCACTTGCACACACACAACTTGCCAGCAACTGCTGCTGAAACCCCTGTACTTGCTCCAATAGCTGACAACACAGATTGAGGTGTTCGCTCCCCTGGATTTCCTCCAGTATCTGGCACCAGCCTTCACTCACACACACATATTTCTTGCCAGGAGCTATTGGATAGTCCTTCAGCACACATACACACAGAAGAGAGTGTGAATATGCAGAGAGATACTTGAGAAAAGATTTAATGAGAAAATATAAGAAGATAGGACAGATTACCAGGATCGGATTCAGGGCTCAGCTACACCAGCACATTGGCTAGCTCCGTTTTACATGCAACTGGCACTTTATACCCGTTTCTACCAACTCCCACTCTTTGTTCCTCCTGCTGCCCATTTTCCCTGCACACCTCCGTGGGTTTGCAGAGCTCTGCAGTTTCTGCAAACTCCCAGTCTGGGGCCTCCAGTACACACTCTTATCAGCCGCAAGGCCCAGCCTTACTGGAAGTAGCATCTGTATTTTACCCACCAAGTGGTGTGACTGGGAGGTTTGTTTCTTGTTATTGTCTTCCCCTTTGCAAGTCCTCAACCAGATAACACTGTTAGAATAAACTTCCTACATTCTCAAATGCTCTTATTAATTTGTGTGAATGACCAGTCTTGGTTCCCATCACTTCCTTCTTTTCTTATTTTCCCTTGTTGGATTGGAAAAGGTCCTTGACCAGATACCCTTAAATGAGTATACATTCTCCTACATATACTTCAGCATTTAAATTGGAATAGCATTTGAGGTTTAGAAGATAACTTCACAGAGTTGACTATTTTCATTCTGGGATAGCTATTCAATCATAACTATTATCAGCAATGACAAGGTAATTCAGAGCATGTGTATGTGGTGCATAAATGTGCACGGAAGTCTTTATTTGCCAGAGAGCGGTCATCTCTACATCACCTCTGTCCATGTCACCCAATAGACATAATTTGACATAGGCTAGATGTATTACAAGAGATGACCTACCTCTTCACAGAAGAGCTTTCACTGTAGTCCCTGCTGTACTGTCCCAAAGAAGAGCATCAGGGCTGGAGCTGCCACACCATTGCTTCTCCCAGTATGTTTAAATCTGCCCCCTTCCTGTGGTGTCAGGAGAAGCTGAAAAAGGGCTTGAATAAGGTTTCATTCTCCTGTTTATATTTTCCTTTTTCTTTATATAGTCAGTGTTGTAAAGTGTCATGTTTTCCCTGTGAGCAACATTTGCCAGAAAGTCTCTTGCAGCCAAGCAGTCTTGTGCACTCCCACACATGCTGTACGACTTCTTGGCTCTTGTTTAGCAGCATTCCTGCCATGACAGATGCTCTGTCTCTGTTTTCACCATAATATTAGATGCAGTTATTCTCTCTTCAAACCAACTCTAGGCATAATGAGTTGTTGACCTCTCTGACGGCTGTTGGCGTTTGTTATTAATCCATTCCATACTGTGACACAATACCTTGTGTCTTCCTCGGCTGTTTGCTTCAAAAGATATGTAGACATCTGCTTGTGGCTTTGGTAGATTTCTAACTTTCAAGTCCATATGCCAAGACAGTCACAATACTCAAGCTGGAATTGATGGGAATTGGTTGTGTTATAAAAATCCCACTAGGAACCTTTCTGCATTGTTAGGCTTCTAAAGCAAAATACCCTTCAGGGAGTTCATTGCTATCTTCAGCATTTGGTGAAATTCACTATGGCTGAAGAAAAGTTACTGAGTTCTCAGTTTTATAAACACCTTATCCTTGATTTTTCTTGTCAATTTTCAAAATTCATTACTCCTTAAATATTTCATATCTGCTCTTTCAGTCATTCATATGCATGCAGAAATGCTGGTTAAAGGCATAAGTGGCCAAATAAGTGTTTTCCTTCCTTTGGGAAGAGAATCTGAAAACAAAACCAAAAACGAACAACAAAACCAACAACAAACAAAAACAAAGTCTAAATACTGTTAAACATTTTAAAAATAAAACATCATTTACAAATATTGTCATCACTTTCTTATAACCAGTTTTGAAAACTAACCTTACCATAGTCTCATCTGATTATCAAATTACCTTTCTGATGTAACACAATTTGTAGGCTTTCTGATAGAAAACACTGAATGTGATTTTTTTTTTTCTTGAAGGGCAATCTGTTTCTACAAAAATATGACTCTGTCATAGAAAGGTTTATAGTCAGTTAAAATCCCACCATGTTAAATCGACCCTAGCTGTGAATTTTTGACAAAGTGCCTGACTGTGTTTTTGTTTCCTTCATAAAATCACGTAACACCATATGTATTTCAAATTCAGTTGGATGTTGATACTGGCTTTCCAAAAAGTGTACTCAAAAGTGGTTTTCAAGTGCAGAAAGAGCAAAAGGAACTGTGAAATTGTAACTACCTGTAAATATGACCAGTCATGAGAGAAGTGGGCAGAAAAGAAGTATTAAAAAAAATATAAAGTGCCTGAATTCACCAATTTTTCTTCACAATTAAATCAGAGTTACTGATGGGAAAGGGATAAGAACAATTTATATGAAATGAAGAGCCAGAATTAATCTGTGAAAACTTCCAAGAGAATACAGTGAAGTCAGGATTTTATCTCTAAAATACAAATATTCAAAATGTGCTTCAATGGTACAAAGACTAAATTTGGTCCACTGAACACAATGGAAAAAATATATTTATTTTTGGACTCAGTAGTTTTGATTAGTCTTTTCAACATAATAAAAGGAACAAAGCAACAATGCCCTACAATTCAAAATATACTTGTTATTTTTACATGTTCAGGCTATCTTTTTCATTTGATAAATTGTTACAAGAAACTTTTTTTTTTTTTTTAATCTTCATTTAAAAATGAGAAAGAAATAGTAGAGGAAAAAAATTCTAGAGAAGATAAAGCTTTCTTTAATAAGAATAAAAGTTTCTAAGGGTCTACAATGATTTTTGTTTTTATATATATATATATATATATATTTTTTTTAAACTACCAAACTTAGGCACTTAACAACAAAAAAGACTTGCAAAATCCCATGCATCTTCTACCATCCTTGCACCAATTTTCCAATATTACACCAATTTTAGAATAGTCCATGTACATTCCTGCAATTCATTGCTTATTCCCAATTTAGTCTTGAAAAGAGAAGAGAATCATATTCTAACTTGTGATAATTTAAAGAAGTATATGTTTGAAGCAGAACGAATATGCAACTATGATTTATCTTGCTTAAAGTAGCAGATCAAGTAGAGTTTGACCATTAAATTAAACTATTAAAAGCAAATAACAATGATTTATTGTTTGGAGGGCTGGGGAATCTCTCGTATGAAGATAGGCTGGGAAAGTTGTGGTTATTTACCCTAAAGAAGAGAAAGCTCCAGGAAGACTTTATTGAAACCTTCCAGTACCTAAAGGAGGCCTACAAAAAGACGGGAAAAAGCTCTATGTAAGGGAATATGGTGGTATGACAAAGGGCAATGATTTTAAAATGAAAAAAAAAAAAAAAAAAAAAAGTTATCTTTAGATTAGATATAAGGAAGTAATTCTTTACTATGAGTGTGGTGAGGCACTGGAACAGATTGCCTGGAGAAATTGTGGGTGCTCCATCACTAGAACTGTGGAAGGCCAGGTTGTATGGCCCATAGCAGAAGGGTTGATGTTAGATGATCTTTAAGGCCCTTCCATCCCAAACCATTCTATGATTCTAAATGCTAGTAGAAATCACAGAGTTTGTAGACTGTATCATTTGCCAAGTTTAGATACTTAATCCTTTACTAAAAAGCGTATGTATAAAATAATCAAATATATTGAATGATCTACAAGAAAAAATATTTTAAATACGTATTGTTGTATAGGTTGTATTTAATGTCACTATTTGTGTGTAGTTGCAATGTTACATAAATACATCTTAATATGATATGTTCTGAAAATCTTTATTTTCCTAAAATGTGCAATTTTCCAAAAAAGTTTAATAATTTTCTCTGGAATTTTTAAGCTCTATTTGAAATTTTATTTTTAGACATTTATTCTACTTTCTGATTTGTTGGTGGTAAAGCATATTTATTATTGATACCATACTTTATTCAATTTGATTTTAGCTATTTTTTGGATCATCTTTCCATAAAATGCTTTTATTATAGAAAAAAGGAGGAACATTTTGATATCAAAACCCTGCTTCATCTACTGTTTACTTGAAACTATTTTTTTTATTATTATAGTATGCATTACCATTACAGTAGATATGAAATCTGAAAAATGAAAGGGCTTGAAATTAAGACAATATAATTTTAAATTAAAAGATTCAAAACTCTGGAATCCAGAAATGGAAACATTTTTTTTTCCAATATTTCTCTTTTACAGAGCCAACATTCTTATTTACTCTTCTTTCTCATTTGAGGGGAAATAAAAACATTTTGTTTTTGTAATTGTGTTTTTATGATTTGAAAATATGTGTGACAATATACAAAATGATTTTGATATAAACATATCATCCAAATACAGAAGATAGTCAAAACCAAAGATCAAACGAAAACAAAATTAAGATAGCAATACAATTTTATGTGAACATTTGACTAGAAAGTTTTCCATCTTAGTCTGATAAAATCATGTGGTTTGGAATACACTTCACCTAATCTAAGAAGTAGTTCACAAACATGTTACTTTAGGGGGTCAACATATTCTCATTATTTATGAGTAAAAATCAAACAGTTCAGAAAGTGATTTAAATTAAGATGCTTCTGTTACCTAAGTAAATCACTTGAGACAGTGAAATGCAGGTAGTATTCTCCTGAGTAAAGACTATTTTGTAAGGCTGCCAGAATGCCTGTTTCCTGCCAAAATAAGACGGATTGCTTTTTCTATTTTTCATTGGACTAAGAAGATACAGTGGATACAATGGAGTGCTGAAAGATTGTTACTCAAAATACTGAAACAAAAAAAGGTGTGAAGTGTTAGTATTCCTATTTATTTCTAAAGCTGTAAGTATTCTGGACTGAGTAGAGTACATTCTGCAACTTTACTTTTCTTATCTCATGCTGAATAATATTCCATGAAACGTTTAGAAGTAAATACCGCAGTGTGTATACATACAGATGTTATGAATATTCAGGAGTGGAAAAGAGATAATGTATAACTTTGATACAGATAAACTTTACAATTGTGGGCCCTGTCATATTTTTGTGGTTTATGCTAAGGTATCTATTAAAAATATTGAAACAGAAAAGACTTCAGAATTCATTTCATCCAACGCTTCCCAATCACTGGTCTGATGGTGTTATATGAGGCCCACAAAATGATTAAAACAAAAGAAAAATTCCACAACCAAGTTCATATGTATATACTTCTATATGTAAAATCAACTAACTAACTATCTAAAATTAGAGAGAATCAAGCTAATAAACAAACCTCAAAACTTATTTCTAAGTTTTAGGTGGTTCAATATGACAGCTAGTTTTCTGTATGAAAAATACAATGGTTTTGGAAACTCCTATGCCCATATAATACCACATGGTACATATTAAAAATAATAAAATAAAAGTGCAATCATAGAATTCAAAAGTATGGAGAAAATATTTACCTAATTCACTGTCCTCACCCTAATACTCCTCCATCTATATTCCCATAATTTAGGGAATATAGTATGCAGGCAGGTATCCAGAACCAGGTTCTGTTGCTTTCATGCTTTTGCTCTCTTGAATAGTGATGTTGCAATGTTTTCTGTCAGGAGTAAAGTGGATTTATACAGAAAAGTACCTCAGAACTTCTTTAGTGAAAATTAAAAACAACAACAAACAGGGATCACAACGGCAGTTAAAAACACAATTTAAAAGAATCGTTCTGATCTTTTTTGAATAGCTTAATATGCTATGTATAGTTCTGTAACTGAAATATTTGGGTGCAATTTGGAGATGAACTTCAATTATTTATTTTAAACTGAAATAAGGCTCCTCTGGCTTTGTAAAAAAAGTGTTAATGACAGGGGCACAGTCCTGAGGCTGAAATAGTGTATAATCTGTTGCCCTGGTTTGTTTCCTTCTATTTTTGACATTTGTTTACACTTCAAAACTCAAGTGAAATATCTGATGGAGAAAGTGATTTTTCTCTTTCAAACCTTTATGACCCCACTGTGCATATCTTGAAAATAGTTTCCCATAGGAAAGAAAAAAAATCTTATTTCTTATTTTTTTTATTTTTCCTCTCAAAATAAGAGACCAGTTTGAGAAAACAGCTTCTTTCAGGACTTTTACTTTCCTAATAAAGGCTGTGATCAGGTTTTAATCTCTACCTAATTCTATCATGATCATGCATTGTTATGATTTGCACACCTTACAGCTTTGCACACCTTTATTCTTTGATGGCCAGATGCTTCTTTTATTATATGGAAAGGGTAATGTTGCTCATGGTAAGGACCTATGGAGGTGAATATATCAAGAGAGAAGTGGCTGGTTGGTTTAGTTCAAGTTGTCATGTGGCTATGTGTTTATTATAGGACCCCTGATTGTAAAGATTGGTTTAGAAAATGTTACCAGATTATATATAAAGAAATATTAAAAGAAATATTTATCTTTTTTTTTTTCTCTCCCCAAAATATTATGCCACTATTTTCTTTATTTTGTCTGCGTAATCAATCTTTGCATGAATTTTGGCTCAATTCAGTTTCCAAAGGTTTCCAAGCGAGGGAATTGCCATGGTCTGCTTTTATTTTTTTTTATTTTTTTTTTTTTATTTTTCTGCTTGTTAAGAACGCTAGTTCTTTAAACATTTTAATCCTCATTCATGCAACTATTGAAATGAAGATATTCAGATAACCTTGGTGAAGCTGCTGAAAACAGATCAACCTCTCTTTTATTAAATTTCACCAGGGTTTGCCCATCTTCAGTGACCTCTCCATCCATGCTGCTATCAACGTTTCTTTTATATCTGGATGTACCTTTTTTGGTCATCTATGTTGATTGTGATCACTCTAAGCACAAAGTCTTCATCAGCCCACAGATATAAGATAATTAAATGAACCATTTATTTCCAGGTAAATCCAAATTCGTCAAGTAGGTTCATCATTTTTCTACAACGCAGTCATTTTTCTATGACTACAAGTTTCTTCAAGAAGTGGAAAAAATATTGATTTTTTTTTTTTTCTTTTAAAGGGTAAGATTCAAATAAAATTTTTAAGGATTAAGAAACTTCATATAGCTTCCTACATAGTCCCTTCCTTTTCACTTGCTAAAAATGAATTGACTTCCACTGAAATGAGCTGCTTCCAATAAAAACAAACAAACAAAAAACCAGATAATATTCTAAGTACACTTTAGACAGTACATCTATTACTTTCTGCTAATGATGAGAGTAATGGTAATGAAATCCACCTGACAAATGGATGTGTTATTTACTAAGATGTCAAGGTTTTCCACCACACATTATAGTTTGTGGCATAAACCTTTATCAAAGATATATTCAGAAGAACAATGAACAGCATCTGTGGGAACTGCAATGAGAAAGGGTATTGCCATTGGTCCTTACAAGTGTGGTTCCACTGAAAAGGCTTTGAGACACTTTTTGCATTCTCACCTGCGAGGTGTGGCTCTTTCCTTCAGTAGTCCTGCTCCATGCTCTCTGTGTCTTCACACAATACCTTCTACGCACACTCCAGGAAGTTCCATCCTGACGGTAACAGAGAAGGTCAGAAGAGAATAGGCAAACTCCAGACTGGAGTCTGGCAGATGGCCAGACTGCTACTGTCTCCATTTCAGGCAATGCATGTAGGTGCATACCTTTTGAAACAGAAACAGAAAATGAAATACAAACAAGAGGCCCCTTAGACAGAGGCAGCAGCACAGTGCAACTGACATGGTCCACATGGACAAAAGTGGTCCCACCACGCAGAAAAACACACAGTTTAGGATATGGGATATAATGGCAGCTGTGGAACTCAACAAATATGATGCTGCTTGCTGCTGCACATACCTGAGATGTCAATACAGTATGACAACAGTATATAGTATGACTATATAGTCATCAGCAGTGTTGCCAGCTTGATAGCAAATACTGGCAAACAGTTAATGTTGCTGTACTCAAATTAAAAAATAAATGTCTTTACTTTGGTGTTCCTGCCAATATTTTGATTCTCTTTGCACTTTTTATTTATGCATCAGTACTACAAAACTGCATGGGATGATTAAACTTTAAAACATACTATGCTAATCTTTCAAAAAGATTTCATTAATTTGCATACTGTAAATTAATAATTTCATATAGCTCAAAATATTGCAATGAAATGGCCTTTCAGTAGATGGTGTAGTGTCCTGCTGAGTATCAGCAGTAGGAAATGTATCCTTAATGGCCTGTGCATTAAATTTATAGGTTTGCAGTATTTGCTTTGAATGTTTCAGTCTATATGTCTGTCTGTCAGCCTTTCAACGACAACAACAAAAACAAACAAACAAACAAACTTATAATTACCTCAGATGACTGTTCTTTTTCTTTGTTTAGAAAGATAAGAACAATTCAGATTTAGTTTTCCAGAAGAATTTCAGGGAGGTTGTGTTTCTATTTCATTTAAGGTCTTCAAAAGACTGTAGTGTCAGTTGGTAAGTACCTATTCTTTGTGCCATTATAAAATCTACTTTAACCTAACATTTTATAATACATTTAATTACCATTTCATTTAAAGTAATTTCTTACAGAAAAGTGCTATAAAAATTAACAGGCAATGATAACTTACTATAGTTTCAGTTAACCAAGTCATGAAATTTGAGTTTAATCTCTGTTGTATAATTAATTGCCCTTAAAGCTGGAGAAAAAAGGGAGTATAAAGGGAACAAATTTTTAAGGTTGTATGATTTCATTGTATTTAACATCCAGGAAATATAAGGTGGTATGTCAGCTAGCACAGGTCATTCCTCCTTCAGAGTTTATCCCAAGGCAGGTCTCTGCCATCAGCTTGCCTCCTTCGTTCTCCAGCTCAGGAGACAGAAAAGCTATGGTTGAGTTTCTGTTTCTCGCATATTGACAGGGTTGGAAGGTCAAGGCACAGGTTGTGTTTTTTTGCTAAGTATTAGCCATCTCTTCCACTTTTAGAAGATGTCTTCTCTGGCTCCTGATAATAATCCTTTTTCTGATATCTTAAACACATTCACATGCCTTGTAAATGAGTTGTTGGTCAGTGTAATTCTACATACACTTGCAAGTAGGAAATAAGCAGACATTTCAGGACAAAAATCTGGCTAAACAGAAATGACACGACTGAGCTCCAATGCTATAAAGCAGTATACATGTTGTGGAAGCAGTGATGAGCTGCAAGAGAGGAGTTTAGAAGCATTGTCCAGACATGTAGGGATGTTAGGAAAGTTAAAGCTCAGATGTAATTGAGACTTACACAGGACACTGAAAACAACAAGAAGAGCTTCTACCACTGCATTAGTTCAGAACACTGAGTAAGAAAACAGAGTTCCACTGATGAGTGAGGTCGGTGATACTGTAACTGTGGGCACAGCCAAGGCTGAAGTACTCATTACCTTAATTGCCTGAGCTTTTGCTAGGAAGGCCTCCCAGATGTCTGTGATCAAAGGCAGGATTCAAAGAGAAGGATAGTGACTAGCAATGGATGAGAATTGAGCTAGAGGTTTCTGGAGAGATCTCAATCAATGAACTCCCTATGTGTGTATCCACAGAATAGACAATGTGTTTGCAAATCCACTATCGTCTTTGAAAGGCTATGAAGATTGAAGAGACCCATGGATGCTGCAGAAAGCCAAATGTTGCACCCATCTTCAAAAATGGTCAAGAAGATGACCCAGGGAACAAGATCAGCCTCATTTCAGTCATAGAATCGTAGAATCATAGAATGGCCTGGGTTGAAAAGGACCTTAAAGATCATCTAGTCTCAACCCTGCTGCTCTGGGCAGGGTTGCCAACCACTACGATAGGCTGCCCAGAGCCACATCCAGCCTGGCCTTGAACATCTCCAGGGATGGGGCATCCACAGCCTCTCTGGGCAACCTGTTCCAGTGCCTCACCACCCTTGGAGTGAAAAACCTTCTCCTAATTTCTAACCTAAATCTTCCCTGTCTTAGTTTAAAACCATTCCCCCTTGTCCTATCACCATCAACACATGTAAACAGGCCTTCCCCCTCCTGTTTATACGCTCCCTTCAAGTACTGGAATGCCACAATGAGATCTCCCTGGAGCCTTCTCTTCTCCAAGCTAAACAAGCCCAGTTCCCTCAACCTTTCTTCACAAGAGAGGTGCTCCAGCCCTCTGATCATTTTAGTGGCCCTCCTCTGGACCCATTCCAAGAGCTCCACATCCTTCTTGTGCCAGGAGCCCCAGGACTGCATGTGGTATTCCAGGTGGGGGCTCACAAGAGCAGAGTAGAGGGGGACAATCACCTCCCTCTCCTTGCTGGCCACCCCTTTTTAAACGCAGCCCAGGACATAGTTGGCCTTCCAGGCTGCAAGCACACACTGCTGGCTCATGTCAAGTTTCTCGTCCATCAGGACCCCCAACTCCTTCTCTGCAGGGCTGCTCTCAAGTTCTTCTTCTCCCAGTCTATATAAATACCTGGGATTGCCCTACCCCAAGCACAACACCTTGCACTTTGCGTTGTTGAATCTCATTAGGTTCTTATTGGCCCACTTCTCCAGCCTGTCCAGGTCCCTCTGGATGGCATCCCTTCCCTCTATTGTATCGACTGCACCATTCAGCTTGGTGTCTGATCAGGTGGCCTGTAGCAGACCCCAGCTACTAGATGTCCTTTACTGGACTGATCCTTGATTTTCACCCACAAGCTCTCAACCTGGTCATGGCTGTTTCTCAGGCACAGCTCTTCACAATCTATCCACTTCCTAACACAGATGGCAACTCCTCCTCCCCTCCTTCCTTGCCTAACCCTTCTGAACAGTTTGTAGCTATCAACAGCCACACTCCAGTCATGGGAATCATCCCACCAGGTTTCTGTGATGGCAACTATATCATAGTTTCCTACTAGCACAGTGGCCTCCAGCTTCTCCTGTTTGTTACTCATACAGCATGCATTAATGTAAATGCACCTCAGCTGGGCCACCTTTTGGGAGGGAGATGCCCTAATACCCCTTGATCACACACAGGTGTTTCCATAGTAACCAACCTATCACCAACTCTTGTGTCCTTCCTGCACAAAATGTTATGTCATTCTCATCCTTCACCACGACACAAGACTGCAAGGTCTTGCTAGCACACTCCTCACTCACAAGAACTTGCATGTTACATTCAGGCTTCTTTCTAGTGACCCCGGTTCCACCCCCACCCCCCTTCACACCTAGTTTAAAGCTCTATCAATGAACCCTGCCAACTCCCATCCTAAAACCCTTTTCTGCCGGTGGAAAAAGCTATTCCTGTCTGTTGTCAGCAGGCTTGGTCTCATGTAAATCGACCCAGGGTCAAAAAAAACAAACCTCTGCCAGTGACACCAGGCTCGGAGCCAATTATTAATCCACTGGATCATCATGTGCAGTCCCTCATTACTTCCTGTAACTGGAGGAATAGAAGAGAACATGACTTGTGCTCCCGAACCCTTGACCAGTCTCCCCAAGGCTCTGAAGTCCTTCTTCATAGTCCTTAGGGAAGTTCTTCCTATTTCATTACTGCCTACCTGAAACAACAAAAGAGGATATTAACCCGAGGGCTGTACTAGTGAAGGAAGTTTCTTCCTTACATCTTTAACCTGGGCCCCTGGGAGGCTGTAGACCTCCCTGTGTAGCAGGTCTGGTCTGCATATCAGGCCTTCCACTCCCTTCACCAGTGAGTCACCAATGACAATGACCCATCTTTTATTCTTTACTGAGGAGGTTTTAATGTAGTGGGTAGTCTTATTAGACTTCGGCGACACCTCCAAGTAGGAAGAACCATCACCCTTGCCATCGTCCAGTTGTCCTCACAGAGCACTGTACCTGTTCTGCAGGGGAAGCGGGAGAGGTAGGGGAATCACCAGGCAGGTGCACCTGCTACGCAGGTAATGCCGAGCCGGGACCTTTTTCCATTGACCCCCATCCCCCAATTCATCACCATCAGAGGGGGAAGGAGAGGAGAAGGGGTTCACTGTAGCAGGAACTCTGTCTGCCTGCTACTCCTATTACCAGCTCGCAAGACGGTAGGGGGTGATATGTTTCTCGTGGAGCTTCTGCTGGCTGCCTAAGCCTTAGGGCTGGTAGGGACTGGCTCCACCAATCTATGTCCCTCTCATTCTCCCTAATGCTCCTCAGCCTCTCCACCTCTTCCTTCAGGTCAGCCACAAGGCTGAGTAAATCATTTACCTGGTCACATCTGACACAGGTGTTGTCTCTGTAACCCTGCACTGCAAGGGCCAGGCTCTAGCATTTGCTGCAACCAGAGACCTGTGCGCTTGCATGTTTGTGTGGGGCCTCTGTCTGGGTCTCCACACTTTTCTTGACAACAGCCTTCTGCTGCGGTGCAACCACGTCAAACCAGCAGGCTCGCTAGTACTCTCTACAGTAGCTTCCTTGCTAAAATTATAAGTTGTAAGAGGCAGAGTTCCCAGAGGAGAGGAGAGGAAGAGAAACAGATGAGAGGATTCTCCCCACACTCTTCCCTCCCCTGCCTGAACTGCCTGTGCTAACTGCTAAGCCAGTCCCGTTTGCGTCTCCTGTTCGTTGCGCTCCCTAGGGACTGTTTTTACACAGTCAGGGGGTGGCTGCCTTGGTGAGTGGCTGCAAAATGGCAGTGACGCCCGATGTAAACGGCTCGCCCACCACTACCAGCTCTACCCGCGCCTCGTCATCCTCCTTCGTGAGGGCTGCTGGGTCCTGGCAGCTCCCCCGGCTGCCTCGAGTGGCCTCGATACTGGAAAAAAAAAAAAAAAAAAAAAAAAAAACCTGCCCGCCTTTATCCCCCGCTCCGCTGCAGAACGCGTCTGCCATGGAGCCGATCGCCTCATGGAGAGAGCACATCCGAGCATGCGCACCTAATAGAAGATGTAGAGAGAAAGATAACACATTTGATAAAACCTTTTGTGATCAGGATATCCTTCAAATGTGTTGTGGTTTAACCTGGCCAGCAGCTAAGCACCACGCAACTATTTGCTCAGCCTCTTCCCCCCACCCCCCCAACCCCGACCCCAGTAGGATGGGTGCGAGAATCCGGGGAAAAAAAAGTGAGAGATTGTGGGTTGAGATAAAGTTTATTATGACAGAAAAATAAGAAAAGGAAAAATAATAATGAGAATAGTACTACTACTACTAATGTTAACAAGACAAGTGATGCACAATGCAATTGCTCACCACTTGCTGACCGATGCCGAGCCTGTCCCCAGGCAGCGGTTCCCCCCACCTCAGCCAGCCACCCCATATTAATTGTTCAGCATGATATATAGTATGGTATATCCGTTTGGCCAGTTTGGGTCAGCTGTCCTGGGTCTGTCCCCTCCCAGCTCCTGCTGCACCCCTAGCCTGCCCGCTGGCAGGACAGACCAAGAAGCTGAAAAGTCCTTGGCTAAGTGTAAGCACTGCTCTGCAACAATTAAAACATCAGCATGTTATCAACACTCTTCTCATCCTAATCCACAACACAGCACCCTACCAGCTACTAGGAGGAAAATTAACTAGCTGAAACCAGGACAAAATGCAATTCTTTTTCTTCAGTGAGAAACAAAATATCTTAGAGGGATTATTTTTAATGAACAATTGTAATAGCAACAACAACAAAAAATGATTTAGCTGCCACTAAAATAATAGTTTTCCTACAGCTACCATTGGCACGCTAAGGAGGAGATTCAAAGAAGTATTACTTAGTTGTTTCAAAGGTAAGCAGGACTGTGTGCATGCTGTGCCTGACCAGGCTCCTTGCTGCCTCTGTCAAGTCTGCCTTGGCTCTTCATTAGCCTTATGGATTTGGCTAGTGGTGGCTGGACTGTCTTCTGAAACTGCTCTGCTCTCCATGCTCAGGTGACTCCAGGTCAGTGTCTTCTGCACAGCAGCCCACTTTTGCTGCACCCAGTATCTTCCCTGGTGTTTCCTGGTGCTCCTACTCTGGTATTTCCTTGCTTCCAGGACAGAAAGAGCAGGACGTTGCAGGACCTGATTTGCAGACCCAGGGAGATTCAAATGCCAGATAGGGAAGCAGTTCTGTGATACAAGCCTTGTCCTGAGAATTTATTATTTTTAAGCTGATATTAATATTATTATTAATAATAATAATAATAATTTTATTTTTTGGTGTGGAGGTGGCCATACATTGCACATACAGATTGCAACACGCTGCTGAATGACTGAAGCCACATAAGCTAATGCACAAGCTAGTGCACTAGCTAGGTGGACAGTGAAGCAAGCTAGTGGCGTAAAGTTGTTAAATAATTGCATTTCTAAAATGTTGAGTAGAGACAAAAAAAGATCCTATGTGTTTTTATTTTAAATGAATGAATAAATGAATAAATAATTAAATAAATATATGTCTCTTTGTATGTAGCACTGTTAAGACCACACATCAAATGTTGTGTTAAGTTTTGGGCCCTTAAGAAGGTTGTTGAGTTGCTCAAGAATGTGTGGAGAAGAGCAATGAAACTGGTGAAAGAACTAGAAAATAACAGTTATGATAACAACTAAAGGAAATACAGTTGTTTAGTCTGGAGAGAAGGAGGCTGTGGGGAAACCTCATTATTCTCTACAACAGCCTGAAAGGAGGTTGCAGCAACAGTGTTGGTCTCTTTTCTCAGGTGACAAGTGATAGCATATGAAGAAATGGTCTCAAGTTGTGCCAGAGGAAGTTTACATTGGATATTAGGAAGAATTTCTTCACAGAGCAGGTTGTTAAGCACTGGAATGGATTGCCAAGGGAAGTGATGGAGTCCCCATTCCTAGAGGTATTTAAAATGTTGATGTAGTACATGGTTTATGTAGCACATGATGTAGGACATGGTTTAGTGATGAGAGTCAGTAGCCAGATAGATAGTTTGATTTCATGATCTCAAAGGTCTTTTTTAACCTAGATGATTCTGTGATTCTAAAAAGAGGAAAGATATATATTTATTTTTTTTGATATCATCAGCATCTTACTAATCATTTTCTTCATTATAGAGCACTAGGTGTATTCACACCTCATGGATTCTTTTGCTCAACATGGTAACTTTTCAAGAAATGTTTCACTTCAAATATCTCTAATAAAGTTTGTTCAATACAATGTTACCCAGTTACACAGGAACAAGTAGACCTTTTTTTTTTTTTGTATCTAACTAAAATGTAATACTAAAATGTCAGGATTATGCAGATAAAATTATGAATTTCATTTGCTTTCTTAAAATTAATAAAACATGTTTTTTCCCTTTCAAAGTACATTGAATTTAGTGCATTATAAATAGGAAATACAAAGTCTGAAAGTCTGATTTAAAGCCAGTAAATTGTTTGTTTGTTTGTTTCTCAACTAAGGGATTTTAGCTTGTATGTTTGTTTTTATTCACTGTGTAGTCACTATATAACAAAATACAGATTTATTTTCTATAAGAAGTTTTAGTTCTGCCAATGTTCTTGTTTCCAGCAAAATTTTGAACAATTTTTTGAACTCTCACAGTTTAATCCTCCCTAACATTTCTTTTTTTTGAACTGAAGCATCCCTTCTCATTAAAAAAAAAAAAAAAAAAAAAAATCTAAACATTTTTAGCAGAATTAAAGAAGAGTTTAAAAAATTTTGGAAAAAAAAAAAGTGAAGAATATCAGAGAAAATCTGTCTTTTCCTTAAGATTTACATAAATTGCAACAAATATTTTTTAGCCAATTCTTCTCAGTTGTCAAGATACAATGTCAATATATTGAAACAAAGCAACATTAATATACTATTACAATTAATTTCAGATCAATTAATTTTGCCTCTGTTGACCTTGCCAAAGCTACTGCCTTCTGCCCTGGTATTTAGACACATGAGAAAATTTATCTATGAATGAGTATGTTTCCTGAAGACACTCACCCAGCTCTTACATTTGCAACTCAGAAATTACACTGGTTTGTTCACTCTTTCTGTATTCCTGCTTACTTTCTTAATGACAGAGAGCTATTTTCACATTCTCTGTAAAACAGCTTTTGCGTGGACACATGGACTAACAATAAAGCTTTAACAACACATAAGTCTCTGCAGGGATTAAAGCAAGCTACAAGTAGTGTAATCTCTTTAAACAAGTCCATAGCACCAATACAGATTTTTTTTTTTTTACTGATTTTTGTAACAGTTATAGGTCAGAGAATGACCATCATGAGAATAATTTTAAATTTATGCATGTGGCTGCAAAAGCTTGCTTTTTTTTTTTTTTTTTTTTTTTTAATGGGGAATCTGGTGTTTATAAAACAGCAACAGATTTTTAGCAGATTTAAAAGCATTTGACTTATATTGCATATTTTCAAAGTTAATTGAATTCATGGTGTTACATTTTAACAAACAATTTAATGTAAAAGTGTTATAAGGACAGACACACAGCTAAGACATTTTTAAAAACATGGTAAATGTATTGACTGAGCAGTATTACACTATGTCAGATTTTGAACAATGTCCTAGCTGAGTTGTTGAGCCCCCAAAAGTCAAGATATCTCTAACTCATCATTGACAAAAATAAAAATAAAAAATTTAAAGGTTGCCTTCTGATTGGAGAGGAAAAACTGCGTCACTAGGAGAGCTGCAGTAGGCATCTTTCCCTTCTGATCTGAGAGCTCTGAAAAAGAAAAGATCTCCAAGCATGAGAGTTTGCTGCTATTTAACGTGGCAGGCTTGGAATGAGGAGCAATTCAAATTAGACACTTATAAAAAGAAAAAAATTAATACTATCAAGCTACTCCAGTCAGGGGAGGTAAATCAATTGGAATGATAATACAGAGATCATGTTTCAAATTATGATACATTATTTCATTGCAAATCTGTGTCTGTATGTGAGTCAGGTGGAAAAGAAAATGAGTGGTGAAGGCTGAGTAGGTCTGAGAAGCATGAAATAAATCTCTAAAGAGCACATCTAAATTGTCACCTTACTGTGGGCACCAGAAAGTGTTACATATGAATGGAAACTCATATGTAATGGAAATGTCTGACTTTTTTTTTTTTTTTTTTCATTAGCTGACAATATGGGCATTCAGCAAAGTGTAAGAAGGGGTGGAAGAAATAATGCTAAGAGTTAGAAGAATTTCAGTGTTCTTATCTAATCGTTTCTGTGTTATTTTCAACCAAAATTTTATTTTAAAGAAAACAAGCAAGTAACAGGAAATTTAACTCTGTTTTGTTCCTCTCTCTGCCCTCTGCCCCCCAGCCGCCTCAAGAATGTTATGGAGTACCTTTAAGATAATAAAAAAAAATAAAAAATAAATCTTTCCTCTTAAGAGAATCAGTCTTCACATATGCAGTAGATTAAGGATTTATTTATTTATTTTTTAACAAAAGGAAAGATTTTTATTTCATTTCTTGTGGAGTCTGGAGGCTCTGTATGAAAAGACTGCTTTTTAGAAGAATGTCTTTCTGGAGGAATATAGTCTCTGCTATGGATTCCTCTGTGGTAGAAGACAACACATAAAATATTTTCACAGGTTGTTGCTATTTACTTTGAGAATCCTGGGGTATAACTTACAGAAATGATACGTGTTCTTATCTTTGATGCTGGTCACTGAAAACTCTGCACAGAATACCAAGTACGGTATAATGCTCCTATGGACCCCTTGTGTCCAAAATTATTAGAAACTTTTAACAACTTGAGATTTAAACTCTCTTTGGTTTATTTCCCCTGTTATAGAAAATGGGAATAATAATCCTTCACCTTACAGGGGTATTTCGAAGACAGTTTTGGAAAGGAATAAGAACACTGAAGATGACGCATCAGAGAAAGATGATGCCTTGAGAGAGAGAGAGAAAGAGAGAGAGAGAGATTCCAGTTATTCCGTATTTTGTGTTGGTTTATGTGAAGAAAAGAAGGTCATATATGAGAAAGACATGAAGAAAATAAATATAAATACTGAATAATAATTATTCTGTGAACGACACAGTGCAAAATTTACTATGGAATCGTATCACAGAAGTATATCACTAATGCAAAAACATAAGCAATCAGATACATGAAATTATACTGAATTCTTAACTTTCAAACTCTTGATTATCAGCATTCTAAATATATATATATTATTTTTAATTTAAGGTAATCCCAGTTAGAATTAGAAGTTATGTAAAAATATGTAGCAAAGTACTGTGCAAAAATATTGAGGGTATTATTTAAATGGGATACCATTTCAAGAAATTCATACTAGGTATTGTTATTCAGTATTCTGAAGACCTTGTTACAAGACTCCAATTAAAAATAGAGTTCATTTATAAAATAAAGATGCACGAGTAAGACGTTCATCACAACCACTGAGCTTATTTTTACACTCTTGGTTATTCAGATAGCCAAAGGATTGTTTGTTGCTCATTCATGAATAATTTATTCAGACAGACATAAGCTTATATGTGGTGAGTTAAAATTGTTGTACAGACTTTTAATAGGCATTTGACAGAGAGGACTAAAGCATAGAAGCAAACCAAAGTGATAAACTGTGACATGTCAAATCTCTGAAAATGACAAAAAAGACAAAGTGGTTGAAACAAAGTACTGGAAATACCAAGTTTGTCATCAGTACGTATCAGTGTGATGTGCGACATGTAATATCTACAAAAAGTCAGAAATAATCTCTAAAAAGATTCTAAATCTAACAGAGTTGTTACTCTGAAGTACACATGTAAATGGTTTTCACAAAATCAAAGAATGGTTAAGGTTGGAACAGAACTCTGGAGGTCATTTGGTCCAGCCCTGCCGCTGAAGGAGAGGCCACCTAGAGCCAGATGTAAGATAGCTTTTGAAGATCTGCAAGGAGGGAGTCTCTACAACATCTACGAGCAACCTGTGCCAGTGCTCAGTCACCCACAAAGTAAATGCTTCATGATCACATGGAGCCTTCTGTTTCAGTTTTTGCCCATTACCACTTGTTTTGTTGTTGGGCATCTCTGAAAAGAGCCTGTCTCTGCCCTCTTTACACCTTCCCTATTTATATACATTGATGAAATCCGCCTGAGACTTCTCTTAGCTGAACAGCAACAGCTTTCTCAGGCTTTCCTCATAGGAGAGATGCTGAAGTCCCGTCATCATTTTTTGGCCCTTCCATGGACTGTCTTCAGTAAGTCTGCATTTCTCTTGTTCTGGGGAGCCCAAAAGTAGTCATACTGTTCCAGCTGTTGCCTCAACAGTGCTGTACCTCCTCTGACCTACTGGCAATACTTTGTGTCATGCAGCCCAGGATACCATAAGTCTTCTTTGCAGCTAGGGCACACTGCTCTCTAATATTCAACTTGGTGTCCAACAGGACCTCTAGGTCCTTTTCTGCCAAGCTGCTTTCCAGCTATGTGGCCCCAGCAAGTGCGGGTGCCTGTGGTTATTCCTCCCCAGGTACAGGAATTTACACTTTTCCTTGTTGAACTTCTTATTGGCCCATTTCTCCAGACTATTTAGGTCCTGCTGGATGGCAGCATGACATTCTGGCATATCAGCCACTCCTTCCAGTTTTACGTGGGTACACTGCCCCATCTTGCAGATTATTAATGAAGATGTTAAGCAGGACTGTATTAACACCTGGAGTACATTGCTAGGTACTAGCCTCCAACTAGACTTTGCACCACTGATGACCACACTCTGGGCACAACCACTCAGGCATTTTCAATCCCCCTCATGATTTGCAATATTTATCAGTGTACTTTGATGACGAAGAACACCATTCAACCCAAGAGGAGTGATTGAATAAATAATGAAAATGATGGGACATATAAATTTAAAGAAGTCTCAGGAAGGAGAAAAGGTCACAATTCCTGAATAGCAGCATAAACCAAATTACAAATAAAACTACCTGAGAGAAGACAATAATGACATCATAACAAAATAACAAGACAAAAGCAGAAGTGAGAACCACTGAATAAATGCTTCATTAATCTTCATTACTAAAGAGCAAAACCTGGAGGAAGTTTATATTAAACTTAATATAGACATAGAATTACACATGCTTGGTTTGTATTTCCCCAGTTTTCAACTTAGTCATGACCTTGACAATGCTTTATTAGTTTTTTCTTATTATTATTATTATTTTTTTTCCCCTGATGTTCACAGTGAATTCAGGAGAGAATGGAACATACCAAATTAAGTACTTTTGTTTCTTTGGAGATATAAATCTGAACTCAAAGTCATATGCATGTACCAAAGCAAAATCTAGGGAAGCCTGAAAATCACCATGGTTCAAAAACTGAATTCAGATTATGCAAGTTTCATGAATAACATCTTCATTACATATGTTATTAAGTCTAATTTCCACATCTGGAAAGTTTTATAGACATCATATTGCTCTTAAAAGAAGCAATATGATGCTCTAAAAAAGAAATAGTTAGTGGGATGAAAATCCTAACACAACCACTCCATGTGGGAAATATGAAAACGTTTGTATGCCAAATATAAAGTCTTGGTGATAACTTCTGTTAAAGGGATAGTCAGATTAATTTTAATAGATGAGATAATGAAAGGAGAAAATGTGATATGGAGACAGATCCACATCTGTGAATACATTACATTTAGAAGTAAACACACCACCCCCCAAAAAAATATTGTACTAAAAGGCAGTATAAACCATATTCCCAAGCATAAGAACAAAACCAAGGCAGTGGAAGTATGTAATAAATGAATCTATTTTATGTATTTTTGTATACATATATACACATATGTATATGTGTATATGTATATGAGATTATGAGCAAAACTTTGTACCATATGTCATATGGAATAGTGATGAACTCACTGAAATTTCATTGTAACAGTCAGAAATCAGAAAAATCCAATGCTAAAAGATATGAAAGAGAAATGAGAATGGATCATACTGATGAAAAGTAATTGTCTTATTTGGATAAAAGATGGTCTAAACTTTCTGGAAAAGGGCTAAAATAATCTGTGTCTCAAAAGCTTCAAAATGAAGTCAAATGAAGCCTCAAAAGCAGCTATAGGCTCCAGCTATACTAACAAACACACAGGTTAAATGTCAGGGTAGAGACCATCTATGACAGTTGGGACACGTAACTAATGGAAAAAATTGCCATGAGAGGATGTGAAATCATCCTTATAGGGGACAATAAAATCTAAACTGGATCCACATCTCCCAGAGACTGCTGAGAGGTGTACCATAAGATCTGCCCAGATAAAAGATGAGACAGTGATCTCTCAAATGTTTTAAATACAATGCAATGCTGTGTGTTCTACATGACTTTCTTGCCTCACCATCAAAACAGGCAACCACATAAATGAAACATTTAATTTCCAAGTTGACTAGCATATTTAAGAGAGCTATCTTTTTCCAGAAGCTTTCATTCTTATTAGTCCAGAATTTGCATTGCATATTTTATGGCTTATAACAGACAAGATGGCAAATTGAGATGCAAAAAGTGGCCCCTTTTTCATAAAGTCAAGTGGACCGTGATTTCACGCTAAAAACCAAGAAATAAAAAATACAGTGACAATTTCAAAACTGCATCTATCAACCGTTTTAATAGTTATTAGTTCAGCTGTATGGAGTTTAAAATGTATTTTAACTGAAAGAAAAAAAAATACATGATATTCTTAAAGTAAACTGTAATGCAAAAAAAAAAAAAATCATTACTAATGTTTTCCCTTTTTTTGTAAGTATATTGTAGGAATACTGAAAAAATCCTGTTTCATATTTCCTTGCATATTATAGACAGATTTTTTTTTTTTGGCTTTCATTTAACAATTGCTTTATTCTTAAACATGGTGAGCAACATTTGCACAAGTTTCCTTTAAGTTTTTGATTTTTTTTTCTCTTTCCCTACTATCATAAAATCTGAATTTTTCTGGAAGTTAGGTTTTGTGAAATACGTTGTTTACAAGTAAACAAAATTATTATTGACTCTTCAGAAACAGAAAGATAAGATAGTGTCTAGGAAACCGTTTTCGTTGTTGATTGGTTGGTTGGTTTTTAGCAGTTCTTTTAAAATGATAATCATTTCCTGATAAGTGTAGCTCGTTAGTGGTAGGCATGTTTTTTGTTGTTGTTGTTGTTGTTGTTGTTTTAAAACCCACACAGTACTCCCTTTCTCTGTTATGAGATAGATGCTTAAATAGACAATGCAATCTGTGCAGTCTGATTCATAGTGTCATTTCTTTAATGACTTTCTTTTAATTCCAAGGAACACAATGACCTTGTCTTCTTCTGCTGAAAATAAAAACAGTAAAGTAGTGAGTATTAAGAGTGTACCCATCCATTGAGAAATGGCTTAAGCTTCAACATCATTATTTTAAATGGAATCCCACTTTGAGAATTTATGTTAAAACTTATCTTAATATGAAAATGTATTTGTGTAATTTTTCTTTTCTCTTCAAAAACAAAATTGTTTGGGATAAGCCTTATACTGCAGAATGAACAAAGGTTCTCTGAATTCAAAAAAATAATACTTTGTTTGGTTTCTATTTGATTATATTTGCCTATCTATTTTATTTATTTATTTATTTATTTATTTTTCTCTTTTCTGAGGCTTTCATCCTATGTTTCTTCATCTCCACCCATGAGGAAAAGTGATACCTTCCCAGATGTAAACGCCTTCCCTACTCTTTCCCTGTTTTCCTGTCTTGCATTGAATTATATTCTATTTTCTCTCTTCCCAAGTACATCACATTTTCTTATTGATCAAATTACACATTTCTGAAACCTTGCAAAAAATGTAGTAGGACTTAAAGAAAAGACAAAATGCTATATTAATTATATGTTGGCTATATTAATTATATATTAGGGACCTGGACAAGCTTGAGAAGTGGGCCCATGTGAACCTAAAGATGTTCAACAAGTTAAAGTGCAAGGTGCTATACCTGGGTCAGGGCAATCCCAGACATGAGTACAGACTGTGTGAATAACTTGCTGAGAGCAGCTCTGCAGAGAAGGACTTGTGAGTTCTAGTGGACATGAGCCAGCAGTGCGTGCTTTGCAGCCCAGAAGGGAGGCTGCATCAAAAGAGGCAGACCAGTATGTCAAGAAAGGTGATTGTCCCCCTCTACTCCGTCTTTGTGAGGCTTCATTTGGAATACTTCATCCAGATCTGGGGCCCCCAGCACAAGAAAGATGTGGAGCTGAGAGTGGGTCCAGAGGAGGGCCAGGAAGATGATCAGATGGCTGGAGCACCTCTCCTATGAAGACAGGCTGAGAGAGCTGGGGCTGTTCAGCCTGGACAAGAGAAACCTTATTGCAGCCTTTCCATGCTTAGAGGGGGCTTATAAAAAGGATAGAGGTTAACTTTTTTTCTTGGACAGATAGATAGGACAAAGGGGAATGGTTTTAACATTCTTAATGGAGCACAGGAAAACCAAGGTGATGGGTTTGCAACCTGAGAGAAACAACTACTATCTAACCTATTCCTTTCAGGTAATTATTCAAAAGTTATTACTAATCATTCTTTCACCCATGGGGAAACAGTAAGCCTGCCCAATAGAATAGAAGGGAAAACATAAAAAGTGCTCTTATATAGACTCCATTAAAATTAGAAGTTGTTGGTTTGGGGCATTGTGCACTTGCTTTCTCTTTCAATGTGCATGCACTCTCAGTGCCCTCTCTCTCAACTCTCTCTCTCTCTCTCTCTGCTCTCCCTCAATTCCGGCGCTCTCTCAACACCCCCTCTCTCAAAAGCCTCCCCCCAACACCCAAATTTCTCTCAACGTGCAATTCTCTCACAACACTCACTCTCTCGCAATGCCCAGAGCTCTTTCAATGCCCTCTCATGCAACACTCAACCTCGTCTCTCAACATGCTCTCTCAATTCCTGCTCTCCCTATGCGCTCCCTCTTGTAATGCCAGCTCTCGCAATGCTTTCCCCCTGCCCCAACGCCCGCTCTCTCATCTCACTCTCCCCCTCCCCAGTGCCTGTGCTCTCAATGCTCTCAATGCTCTTCCTCTCTCCTAAAGCCCACCTCCCAATGTCCAACTCATTCTCAATATCCAACTCTCTCTAAATACTCTCCTTGCCCCCTCTCACTCGCTCCCTCTCTCTTGCACGCTCCCTCTCTCCCAATATGCTGTCCCTCCCTCTCTCTTTCCCCCTTTCTCTCTCCCTCTCTCTCAATAATCTCTCCCTTCCCCCCCCACCTTTTCCCTCTTAATGTTCTCAGTGTTCCCTGTCACTTCATAATTCTAGTCGTTCAGTAGAGTTTTTATTTTGAAGGAGTTTTAAGGATGAGGAATGTGGATTTAAGCTATTGCTTTACTGGCAATCAAAATTAAGGAACTAGAGAAGCTGCATCACACTAAATACAAAATTTAATGATGAAACATACCCCACATTAACATTTTAAGAAGAACAATGAGGTTAGCCAAACCATAGTATAAACAGTATTAAAAAAAAAATTAAAAAAAAAATGAAATCAATTGTGGAAATATCAAAACTTCTGGTGATTTGGATATTAAACAAGGACAGGATTAATTTGTCCATAGGGTTTCCCACAAAGTCTTCTTACGACTTCAGATCCACGGACTTCCAGCTTCAGTTCAGTATAATGTGTGTACTTAGAACTGACAGTTCAGGGCTTGTGCTGGGAGCCTTCCCAGATCTGATGGCAGTGCTCATCTAGTCAGTTTGGAAATGACTTTGTCAAGCTGGATTATGTGTACGACAGTGACTTGGCTGCCTTTCTCCATCTGCTTTAACACTCACAAGAAAGTCCTTTTTCTTGTGACTCCCATGCAGTGAACCTTGGGTTGATCTTTTGTTTTAGTTTATTTTTCTTTTCGGCAAAAGTGGATACCAAGCAACAATCTTACATAGGCAATTTCTGGGCAGAAAACAAAAACATTCATATTCATATTGGGGATGTACTTAAGTAAAAAAAAACAAACAAACAAAAAAACCCTAGTGCTTCACAGTTTTCTGCAGCAAAACTGTCTGGATAGCTTGATGGAATTTGAAGATAGTAAGAGAGCTGTGCTGAAACAGGTTAGTGAGCCTACAATAACAGCTAGACCTGCTGTTCACGAACAGAGAAGGACTGGTGGGAGATGTGGTGGCAGGGAGCTGTCTTGGGCAGAGTGATCATGACATGGTAGAGTTCTTCATTCTTGGTGAACTCAAGCGGGGGGTCATTAGAACTGCAAACTTGGACTTCCGGAGGGCAAAATTTGAATCGTTCAGGACACTGTTAGGGAGGGTTCCTTGGGAGTCAGTCCTGAAGGGCAGAGGGGTCCAGGAAGGCTGGACACTCCTCAAGAAAGAAGTCTTAAAGGCTCAGGAGCAGGCTGTCCCCATGTGCCGTAAGATGAGCCAGTGGAGAAAAAGACCAGCATGGCTGAACAGGGAACTTTTGCTGAGGGTTGGGGTGAAAAAGGGAGTTTATGTCTGGTAGAAAAAGGGGCAGGCAACTTGGGGAGAGTACAAGGGAGTTGCCAGAACATGCAGAGAGAAAATCAGGAAGGCCAAAGCCTAGCATGAGCTCAACCTGGCCACTATGGTCAAGGATAACTAAAACTGTTTTTTAAATACATTAACGGTAAGGGGAGGGCCAAGGAGAATCTCCATTCTTTACTGGATGCAGAGGGAAATATGACTACTGAGGATAAGGAAAAGGCTGAGATTCTTAATGATTTCTTTACACCTGTCTTTACTAGCCAGACCACTTATCCTCAGGGTACTCAGCCTCCCGACGTGGAAGTCTGGGACGAGGAGCAGAAGAACCCCCCAACAGTTCAGGCAGAAACAGTTAGAGACCTGCTGCTCCACCTGGACTGTCACAAATCCATGAGGCCAGATGGGATCCGCCTGAGGGTGCTGAGGGTATTGGTGGATGTCATTGCTGGGCAACTTTCCATCATTTATCAGCAGTCTTGGTTATCCAAAGAGATGCCAGATGACTGGAGACTTACTAATGCAATGCCCATCTATAACAAGGGTCAAAAGGAGGACCTGGGGAGCTACAGGCCTGTCAGCCTGACCTCGGTGCCAGGTCATTTTGAATGCAATCATGCAGCATATGTGAGACAGCTGGGGTTCAGGCCCAGTCAGCATGGGTTCACGAAAAGCAAGTCCTTCCTGACCAACCACATCTCCTTCTATGACTGGGTGACCCGCCTGGTGAATGAGGGAAAGCCTGTTGTTGTAGCCTACCTAGACTTCAGCAAGGCCTTTCACACGGTCTCCCACAGTATTCTCCTGCAGAAGCTGGCAGCCCATGGCTTGGACAGGTACACTCTTTCCTGGGTCAAAAACTGGCTGGACAGCTGGGCCCAGGGTGTGGTGGTGAATGGAGTGAAATCCAGCTGGCAACTGGTCACCAGTGGTCTTCCCCAGGGGCTGGTGTTGGGGCCCATCCTCTTTAATATCTTTATTGATGATTTGGATGAGGGAATTGAGTACACCCTCAGTAAGTTTGCAGATGACAGCAAGCTGGGGGGAAGTGTCGATCTGACGGAGGATAGGAAGGCCCTGCAGAGGGACCTGGACAGCATGGGTCGATGGGCAGAGGCCAATGGGATGAGGTTCAACATGGCTAAGTGCCGGGTCCTGCACTTTGGCCACAACAACCCCATGCAGTGCTACAGACCTGGGGGAGAGTGGCTCGAAAGCTGCGGAAAGGAAAAGAATCTGGGGGTGCTGATTGATGCTCGCCTGAACATGAGTCAGCAGTGTGCCCAGGTGGCCAAGAAGGCCAATGGCATCCTGGCTTGTATCAGGAGTAGTGTAGCCAGCAGGACCAGGGAGGTGATCGTTCCCCTGTACTCTACTCTGGTGAGGCCGCAGCTCGAGTACTGTGTTCAGCTTTGGACCCCTCACTACAAGAAGGACATTGGGGCCCTGGAAGGTGTGCAGAGAAGGGCTACAAAGCTGGTGAAGGGCCTGGGACACAACTCCTGTGAGGAGGGAACTGGGGTTGTTTAGTCTGAAGGAGGCTCAGGGGAGACCTTATTGCTCTCTACAACTACCTCAAAGGAACTTGTGTTGAGCTGGGGGTCAGCCTCTTCTCACAGATAACTAGTGATAGGACTAGAGGGAATGTACTCAAGTTGCGCCAGGGGAGGTTTAGGTTAGAAATTAGGAGACATTTCTTCTCAGAAAGAGTAGTCAGGCATCAGAATGGGTTGCCCAGGGAAGTGGTGGCATCACCATCCCTGGGGGTGTTTAAGGAAAGGTTGGGCCTGGTACTTAGGGACATGGTTTAGTGGGTGACTTTTGTAGTAGGGTAATGGTTCGATCAGATGATCTTGAAGGTCTTTTCCAACTCTAATGATTCTATGATTCTATTCTATTATTCTAGTGGAGCAAGTGGGGTTGTAGCAACAGCTACTGGAGTGAGTGGGGTCTTCTACTCCTGCATGGGCTCCTCTTCATGGGCTGCAGCCCTTAATGATTCTTTGAAACTGCAGAGTTACATTCATTTTTAAGTGTGGACTGTTTTCCTTGGTGAAGACTGAATGCCAGCTTACTGAAATTGAACAACAAATATTGGTGAGTTACAGTCAAAAGTGAAACGAAGTTAAAATTCCAAGTGTTATGCTTAATCCTCTTTAGAATATTTTATTCACTTTAGTCAGAAAGACGAAAAAAAAAAAAGGACCTCTTTCCCCTTTTATTTTTACTCATATTTTCAACTAACCAATGAATTACCACTAATGAGCTTAAGAGTTGCAGCTAGACATCTGTGTAGGCATAGAAAAACATCCAAGATAGTTGATCAATATGAAGAAGATCATACAGAAAGACTGAATAAGTGATAGTAATTTCAAAAATCCATCATTTTGTACAATTATACTTAATTTTAAAAGTTTAACTAAGGAGACCAGTACTGGTATATTTCTTAATGACAATGAAACAGCTTGGTTGCTTCTTCAGCCATACAGGAACAGTTCTCAATGTGTTCAATATGAGTTCAATACAACCATTGGACTGAATTAACTATGTAGGAGGTTGCAGTAAAATTATTTGTTAAAATTTCAGTTTCACTAAAAAAATAAATTACATACATTTTAAATTTATTGTGTACACCTATAATTGTAGAGTGCTACAATCCAACATGTAAAGGGTTTTTTTAGTTGTAAAGAAATCTGTCAAAAATACCTGTTTTATGAATCTTTTGTAGTGTTTGAGGCATGAGTGAAATTATTACAGGTTTTGGTTCTCAAAGATCCGTTTGAGTACTAGGGCTGGGTAACGTTGCTTGTGATTTATTATTATTATTATTATTATTATTATTATTATTATTATTACTATTTTTTAATGGAGGGTGACAATGCTGTAATTTTTAATTCAAGTTGAATTCAGTAAATCTTGCTGTCCCACATCCCCAGTTAAACCAATCCAACTGCAGCTTTCAGATTTTCTGGCAATGTTTTTCAGAAGAAAATTTTGTTTACTTTTTTTTTTTTGAAAAGTTGAATTTCAAATTCAGTAATAATGAAATTTTTAGACGTCTCATATCAAGATTGCTTAAAAATTCTCAGTCAGAAACAGGACTTTCTATTTTGGCTTGAAGATAATCATTTTGACTGACCTAAACCAGCTTTGTTTCTATCAAAATAAAATTCTTATCTGTACTTATAACCATATATATATGTGTATATATATATTTCTGATGCACAAGTATATACACATGTATCAACTGTACAACTATTTCCCCATCACCTTTCCCAGTTTAGCCACTGTGAGGCTTAACAGCTAACAGATTTTTAATTTATAATATAATATTAAGACAATTTCTGAGCAATACCAAGTAGCTGGTATAAATGGGATCAGCATATTTTAGTTGTCTAACCTGCTTAGATACACATCTGATGAACATATTAGAGAATTGTCTGTATTTGCAAGAATGCAGCACTATTTTAAATTTGATGTGTAAAGGAAACACCAATGTCTTCAGAAACAACTAATGAGCAGAAGAATAATATTATGAGTTGATATGCTCTACTAATGTTTTCTTGAGATAATAAAAAGTATAGAAAAATAACATATGAAATTGCAGTGAGATAATGAGAGGACAAAAGGAGATCTAAGCTCTTTAGACAAAAAGTTTGAGTAATACCATGTGGGGTACTTTTCAACTAAGAAACATGACAGTAAAACACTTTGATTCTCTCATTTCTTTTAGCAGATGAGAAATGTTAATATATAAACAGAAAATAAGCTCTAAGATCTCCCTGTCCGTTCAAAGCTCTCCCCTCATTAAAAGCCCAATGTGAATTTTGATCTGTTGACACAGTATGAATAGAAGCTATAGAGATCACAGCTATTTCTATCATTTATTTTACTAGTAACAAAAGGACTTAGATATAAAGAACACAGAAACAAAGAACAAATAGATTACTCAGGTATAACAAATTAATATGCATATTATGAGTGACAATGGTAAGGTATTCCCCTCTGGAAAAATAAACATTGTTATTCTAATTTTTCCCAGTCTAAAATCAACAGTGAAGCTGCCAATTTATTTTTTTTTTCCCCCCACCTTTAAAATTCTTCTTTTCAGCAGTTCAAATCCCCACAAAATACATGTTTATCAAACTCAAACTTGCCATGAAAGGTCAAAACATTTTAAACTTATTTAAACAAACAAACAAACGAAAGTTGTGGGTTTTAGTTTATAAAACAAAGTTAAACAAATTTTCAGTGGCAAGAGTTTTATGAGTAAAATTCCATGATCTTAAGTAAATGGTTCCTTCTTTACAATTTTCAGAGAATAAAGGGCTAGCCTTCTCGGACTGTGCTCTTTGAATGAGATCTATTCAAGTACATTTTAAATTACTGAAAGTTATTGGTTGTTAGCAGTGCAGATGGTTCTTGGTAAGATCTAAGACATGCAGAATTTATGTCATTGCTCTGTAAGCTTGCTCATGTTTACCAAAAATGCTGTAGTTCAATGAAACAAAGACAAAATTTGTGCCTGTATCTGCTGATTTACAGTTTAACATTGGACTCCCGCTGTTTCCTTGCAAATCAAGTACATCAATGTGACAATGACATTAAGGAATTTCTTTTCAATCTTAGAATATACATATAATTTAACCAGTGTCTTCACCCACACTGAAAAGAAAATATTAAAACTTTTTGTAGCCTGAGA